>NC_039358.1:31891453-32149673 GCF_003573695.1 Papaver somniferum | reverse complement strand
GCATGCCGTTGGCACGGTGGCGTGGTCCGCATGTCGTTGGCATGGTGGTGTGGCTGGCATGGTTGGCATGCCGTTGGCACAGCGGTGTGGCTGGCATGCCGTTGGCACAGTGGCGTGGCTGTTATGGTTGGCATGCCTTTGGCACAGTGGTGTGGCTTGCATGGTTGGCATGTCATTGGCACAGTGGTGTGGCTGGCATGGTTGGCATGCCATTGGCAGAGTGGCGTGGATGGCATGATTGGCATGCCATTGGCACGGTGGTGTGGTTGGCATGAGCGAAGATGATGCCAGCCAATACTAAGAATTTTTTCGTGGAACGTAGTATATATAAAAAAAAAAGGTATCCAATGGATATTAGCAAGGTGCCGAAATTTATAGTGTACTCAGGACGGGTGCCGCATCCGCAAGTCAGGGTAAATTTCACATAGACATATTGAACTGATCAATAGATGTGCTAGTGGAGATATTGGTGTTTATAGATCCATTTCCTTACATAGTGACGTCACGTCAGATTAAAATTTTACGATTTTAACCCTAAACTAAAAATCACCGTCAACACCTTCTTGTCGTATTCTGCTTCAAAATTAGTCAGAATCTTCAACGAAACTTTGCAAATACCACTTTTCCCGATAGAAGTTATGAACCTTCACCGTATTATCCTTAATGACTTTTTAACCGAAGTCGGAATCTCTACGGGAACTCTAAATCTACCATCATTCGACTTCAAAACTTCATCTAGTCCAAAGTAAATGACAATTATCAGATCCATGTATCATTTTATAATTCACTAATTTTTATATATATACCGGAATTTATATATCAAAATATATCCTGATTTATATAAGTTTTGGATTTATAAAACCAACTGCCAGATTTTAACTTTTTTTTTTTTTTTCAGAGATAAGATTTAGTCTTCTCCACCGACGGATGGAGTTAAGATTTAGTCTTCTATATGGAAGGCTGGAGATGACATATCCCACCTCGTTCTTATCAGCTATATCCTCGTCATTTTTCATTTCTCATTATTCCCTTTTCAGAGAACAAACCAAAACCTAGCGTCTTCTCTCGCAAAAAATTTCCCCCCCACCATGATTCGATGTCAATCTTTGCATCATTTACTTCGATCTGTAACCACTTTTTTCGATCTATAAGTATTTTCTTTCTTTAATCTCAACTGTGAGCCATTTTTTCCTTGAATTTTAAACTGTACCTTTTTATATTTCGCCTTGTAACGGTAGAAAAAAGATGGAAACCCGTTTTCTTTCATCATCAGCAAAGAAGAGTAAAACAGAAATCAACCGTGAAGACGTTTTGAATCCCCTTTTGTTTCATCATTATCGGTGGATTTTTCTGTGGTACGAAACATGAAGTGAAATCTCTAACTTTCTTAGTTTCAGTTTTCTTGTAAATCCTATTTATACTTTATCAATCTATTTCATTTTGTTAGTTTTGCAGTCAAGCATATCGGTAATGATATGTCGGATGTGGCTGCGGAGAGAAGGTGCACGAAGCTGGTTGAGAAATTGCATATGTTGAGCAGTATTAGGTGAGATTTGACTGTAGGTGTTGATTTTGATTTTCTATTAGTGGTCTTATTCTTTTGTTTTCTTGAAAATCACTAGGTAAAGTTTGGGTTAAGATACAATTTTCCTATTTTTTTTCTTTTGTTATTTGGTTGAAATTAATATCTCTTTTGATTTTTCTTGCAGTTGCATAGATGGTCTAAATGTATGATTGTTATGGTTTCATTTGACATTATCTAAAATGTCTGGTTGTGGTATTAGATCCAAGTAACCACGGAGTGATGCATTTTTTCAAGGTATGATTATTTTATCGTGTTTTTTCCTCTGTTTTGTTGGTGTTGATTGTGTGTGTGTTTATGAGATGTAAAAATAGAGGGACTCATTTTCGTTGTTGTTTCTTTTCCGGTAGATTATATTTGAGGCAAGTAGAGAGACGAACATGTCGGTCTCTGGTTTGTGAGGCGGCTTCAGCGAAAAAAAACAGAGAAAATACGGTATTCAGTTCTTGTGAACTTATTTGAATCTATAATCTTAGATTGTGTCTGATATTTTGTAAGTTTGAACAAAGAGGATCGATCAAACTGGTAGAGCACCATAGGGTGATTGCCCTAGGTAGCAAAATAATCTTGTTTTTATAGAAATTTGATTTCTGATGTTGTTATATGTTTTTGGAGTATGATGTCGATTTTGTTGTTGTGTACTTGGGCGTAATTATGAAGGTGGTGACGGATCAGAAACAATTGATGGCCCAAGAGGTGGAGCACCAGGACTGTCTGAAGAAGATAAGGGTGGTGCTCCAGCAGAGTATCATCCACAATTTAAGGTTTAAACCTAGTCCCTTGGTCACCAATGAACAATTAGGCTTTATTTTCTCTAAATTCAAGATGAAATTTTCATGCATATTGTCTTATTTGTCCAAGATATGTAATGCCTGATATGAGTGAGGTATGTGTTAAGAGTTTGTACATGTTTCACAGTTTGTATTTTGCCAAGATTGTCCGTGTTGCGTTTGGTAGTATTAATGCACAAACACTATGTTGAGCTTAGTGTGTTTCTGTCATGATGTTTGTCTCATTCCACGACAACGTCTCAAAAAATGAAAAAAATAATCTAGCTATGGTTTCGGTGCTTTAAAGCATGAAATTATTGTGCCTTAAAGTAGTTTTGAATTGTACATATTCTTCTACGGTTTCGGTATTTAACGTTCGAGATTTACTTGATATCTGTTCGTCACTAACTTAAATTTTGGCTCGATTGGTTTGTAGGGTGCCATGGAGACCGAGATCCATCTATTTGTCTCTGTAATGGTGTGCATTTGCATGAGGAATCTCCTCAATCAGGTGTAATTATGAAGATGGTGACGGATCAGCAACATTTGATGGCTCAAGAGGTGGAGCACCAGGACAGTCTGGAGAAGATAAGGGTGGTGCTCCAGCAGAGTATCATCCACGGTTTTATTTGATTCTCTACAAGCTTCATTAGGTGCAGTAAGATTTCTGAGTTGTATGTATTAGTTAGAAATTTAGAATTTTGTAAGTGAGGTGTGGGGTAATTCAGAAAGTTTAAAGTGTTTTCACCAACTTGATGAGTTTTTTTAATGATGTCTTGTTAGCATGGTTTTTAAAACCGTACTATTCACGATTCGAATCGTCGCTCCAATTTCTTGAGAATTGTTAGTCAACTTTTTTTGACTACGATTCTTGACTTAATTCGAGCGTTGCAAAATGTTGATTCTTGACTTAATCCGAGCGTGTAAAATGTTTTTTTTTTTCAAAAATGAGAGTGGTTGCAGCTTTGAACTCTCATTTTCCAGCTTGATTAAAGCTGCCAAGACTTGGTATATTTTATATTTATACGAATTAAACATCAAAAATCAACCTTAGGATTCATTTTGTATGGTTCAAAAATATTTATAGATACACAATTACACAATTACGATTCAAAATATCAACCATGAATCCTCTATTTGCAAATTTCAAAAAATGATTCACAATTTAAAAACCTTGGTTTGGAGCTTGAGCCTTCAGCTCTTTTGGGTATCTTTACTACGGCATTGCTTGGTTGAAGCATGCGGCAGTAATACATGATTTGGATTGTATTCTAATTAATGAATAGCGGACCTGAAATGCAGTGCTCTCATTAGACATAAACTAACCCATGCTATGCACGGGGTACAATGGGAGTTGCTCGTTTTTGGAGAGGCGGGGCTTCGCCCCGCATCCGTCCCAGAATGAGTCGTAATTAGCATCTGCAATATATATTAAAAACAACAATTATCATTTAGTAGATTGACAATTAGAACCTGATTCACGATTGATAATTAGAACCAGATTCAACAATTATGTATTATATAAACTGAGAAACTTTTAAAATATGTTTAATGGCATAGTTTTTTGGTAAAAAGGAAAATGGTTTGAACGATTAAACAAACGTCAATTATGTACTTCTTAAAATTTTGGATTAAGAAATCTTCCTAAGGAAAATAGTTTTGGAAAATTATACCAACATTTGAAATTAATAAGTTGTTCATAATATTGCATAAATTAGTACTCTAACGATAATTGATAGGGCTATATTTGAAGTCTGTTACTTAAAGTAGCATCACAACTACCCTTAGTCTTGATATATTTTAGAATACCTATACAACATCTCTTGGTTAATCAATTTTTTCAAACTAAAGGTAAAGAAACAAAGTCATAATAATTGTCTACCTCAAAACCCTTATGGCTTCGCATTCGGTAAAATCTTATTTGTAATTTACCCTTTATACAATCTTCACATGCCTCATGTGCCATATGATACACTTGTGTTAATAATTTAGCGTCCAACTCAACTTCTCCTCTAAGCTCCAGCTCCTTATAGTTGAATGAAAAATCACACTCAATACATAGTTGTATCAATATCTGTTATTAAAAAAACACGAAGAGAAAAATGTCATTAATATAAAATAGATTGTCAACTCCAAATAGTGTAAAGCATATGAAGCATTTCCCGTCGAAGTTGATGTAATCAACGAAATGCACCGGTACAGATTTTTTCAGGAATCATATATTTACGTTAAGAATCAAGCGGCCAACTTAATTGCTCCGCTTGGCTCCAATATCCTGTAGTTAAATGAAAAATCACACCTACTATATGGTTGTCCAAATATTTAATATTAGAGACACTAAAATAACATGATATTAATATTAAATAGATTGTAAACTTTAAATTTTTCAAAGTATAAGAAGTGCTTCTCGTCGAAGAAGATGTATCAAAGAAATGCACCGACATATATCTTTCTTCAGAAATCATATACTTGAGTTAAGAATCAAGCTGCCAATTCAATTGTTCCGCCTGGATGCAATTCCCTGTAGTTAAGTAAAAAATCACACTCACTATATATTTGAATGAATATATGATATTAGAGACACTAAAATAATAAACGATATTCTATAAAATAAATTTCCAACTCCAAATAGTGCAAAATAAATTAATTGCTTCCCATTAAGGAAGATGTAACCAAGGAAATGCAATGATGTTTCTATTAAAAATATATTGCAAGTGAAAAATCACACTCACTATATATTTGAATGAATATATGATATTAGAAATACTAAAAGATTACACGATATTACTTTAAATAGGTTGCCAACTTCAAATAGTGCAAAACAAATTAAGTGCTTCCCGTTAAGGAAGATGTAACCAAGGAAATGTAACGATTTATCTTTCTTCCTCATACCTATTAAAAATATATTGCAAGTGAAAAATCACACTCACTATATATTTGAATGAATATATGATATTAGGGACACTAAAAGAATACACCACTACAAGAAAACTTGGCATTAGCAACTACTTTCTTACCAACAGCAGTTAGTGGAACTCTTCAACGACAACTTTTGGTAACCGAAAACATCTCTGGCTAGCGGATATCTTTAACAACCAGTTTTCTAGCCACTATAGTTGGTTGAACTCTTTAGCAACAATAACTTAACAACCGAAATATCATATTTGTTGTTATTATCTTCTAGACAACATGGTGGAGTAACCAAAATGTACCATAGAGGGTATATATGTTTTATCACTCGTCTTACCCACCGAAAAACCCTGTCGGTAGACATTTAATCCAACCATCAGATTGCTGGCGTTGTTAGTATATTTCAACAACTATTATCTGCCAACTAATAAGTATAATCGAAGAAATATATTTATAGTAAGTGCAGTTAGCCATCAAAACTATCTGTCCATGGACAGCTTTACCAACCGTCAAAATAAGTACATGGCTATTACACTTGATGGATAACAGGTGAAACTGAATGAGGTTGATAAAACCAATGACAACGAGGGAGATTAAACATAGCCTAGAATCTAGAATCATATAAATCAAGGTAAATTTACGTTCTTCGCTAGGGATGCACAAATACCTGCCTGTACCAAAGAATCGGCTTGGAACCGGGAAATTTGGACCGGAACCGGACTGGGGTACAAGAAACTGTATTGCAATACAGAACCGGTCTCGTTCCAAGGGATTTCCAGAAGGTACCGACCCAAAAAACTGATTAATACTAGTCGTCCAGATGAATGACTCTCCTCTTTTTTCCCTCTATTTTGTGTATCTTTCTCCTTTTACAAGACGTAATCAGCGCGATGGTTCTATTAGCTAATCACACGCTCCGTACCGGTCTCCACGCGTTTGGATCTTTTTTTTCCTCTCACCGGCAAAACATGGCACCATGAAAGGGAGAAGCTTTCAATCTACAGTTTAATATAAATATTTTTTTCTATGCTGTTTTATTTATTTAATCATAGCAAGATATGATTTATTTTGTTCTAACAAATGAACTGTTTTCATATTTTCATGTACCCACTGATCACCTCGATTGGATACGTGGAGGTTTTATGCTTTGGAATTTAGTGTTCGCCTGCACATGAGCACCACAAGTCTAAAGTCTAAACCAAACAAAGCATTGTTTATGTTCGGTTGATTAAAACGGTGGACATGAATCTCAAATGGTATGCTGTATGCATGACCAGGAGACATCAAACTGATGTGCACGGAAGGCGAGGACGCACATACGTTTTTGTTAAATCTTATACAGTAAAACTTGTTGTGTGTTTTGTTAGTTGCTTGATTAATCGTTCTTCTTAAACTGTAACTGATGTCGATATCTATAAACTGATGTCGATATCTATAATTTTAGTGGTCAATGATGCTTTTTCTTTTCTATGTGCATCACTGATTATTTTCGGGGGATGTTATATCTCGCTGCACTTCTTTTGGTGCAATTAAAATCCATTGGTTAATCCTAAAAATGAACAGTCCATATTTTTCGGGTATGGGTAATCAGTCTGATTCTTCCTTCTTCTCTGATTCTTTTCATAGAGAAAGAAAAAAAAACAAAAACTCATCGAAAGATGGTTTAAGATTTCTATTCCTTTAATGAAATTGTAATCACCAAAAATTGGTGTTATCGTAATCTAATCACTTTTACGGTGTGCATGGTTGATCATGTGATTCGTATTTCGTTTCTATTCTTTACAGAAACCACATTTTTACCACACAATGGATTTTCCATAACAAATGACATTTTTTTTCTAGTCGTCGATACGATTTTGATGTACCGTTTTACCAATCGGTATTAGTTTTCTCCATAAATTCTCTATAATGAGATGTAAAATTGGCATATTGTATTATCTCAATTTTTGCCAATAAGGATTGAATTTTTCAACCTATAATGGATTTTTTTTAATTCAATAACGAAAATGGTTTCTTTATCTTTCTCAAGAAGAAACAAATAAGCCAATTAAGTTTGGTTTTTCCTTATCGATCTTAAAGGGATATATAAAATATCGTTATCATTACAAATACCAATAAACGAGGAATTTGAGCAATTATTTCTTCCTTGTAATAATAATCTCCAAAATTCGGATTATTCCGCTTGTTGGAACATTAAAGGACACATAAGATCAAAGGGTGCATCCGGCTTATTATCCCAAATCATTAATTAGTCATTATAGTGACTATATTGATCTCAATATTAATTTCTTTGAATGAAATAAAGTGTCTATAATTTCATTCTTAGGTGAGGTCACTGGAGATTTATGTTTTTATTGCTCTAACCAACGAATCCATGATTAATTTTAAATTTGGAAGTCAAGTAGACTACAATTTTATTTATTAATTTGGACATTCTTTTATGGATTTTGAAGTCATTATCTATAGTCCAACTAGTGTTGTTAAAATTCAGATGTTATTACGAGTATATGTCCTCGATTTAATCGGATAATACTCTGCGAACTTGTTTTCGTATATGAGATGTTTATATTTCCGCCATAATCAGGGGGAGACTATACATTACCAGACGTTTCTCTCTCATTTTGATCAAATTGAAAAAGATGCCATTAAATAGGCGTGAAAACATCTCATTTAGCTTTCCAATAAGCTTATGCCGTTTGAAAAGGAAAATCCAATCACATCTAGCAAGCATGTAGCGTTTTTATATAAGCTACAAATAAGCTCCAATAGATTCTATCATCATATGATTCCATTCTCATAATTCATATCTCTTCATTTAAATAATATGAGATTGTAACGTCCGTGGGTGCTGGTACCAGTAAATTTTGGATTTTTTTTCAAAGTATGCATACATTTGGGAATTATGTGGGATGTAGTAAGCTATAAATTGTCGAATATTCGTTTATATTAACTTTTGAAATAATAAATGATGGTGGTTGTGGACTCCGACCTCTGCAGAGGAATATCGACATATGTGATTGGTTGGCATGTAATCCATATTAGATTGAATGGTTATAATTTCTTGATTAACGCTAATTTGGATCCAAGACTTAACACCTTAAAATTTCCAAGCGTATTACTTACAGGTTGGTGTAGTCGTAATGCGTTATACGAGAAATACGTTCATTGTGAAAACGATTTGAGGGTTTTCTTTTTGATCAGACCCTAGGATTGGTCCAACAATTGTTCTTCTTATAAGACACATTTAGCGTGGTAGTCCTTGAAGGACTCGTATGTGGTCGAAGAAAATATCCAAATTTGTAATCCTTGTAGGATTCAAATTATATTCTGGTAGCTACTTGACTTGATTATGTCAAATTAACAATCCTTCATGTGTTTTTAGAAATATGGTACAAAACCAAATATCCGGATTAATTAGTTGATGCTATTAACTTTATGGGTCTCTTGAGGAGTCCATAAAAACACAAAAATCCATGCTTTAGCAACATAATTCTATTTTTCTTTCTTAAATATGCAGTTAGAACTATGCTAGCTTTAAACTCATCTTTGAAATAGACTAGAGTTATTATTTTGATGCTTTTCTTTTATAAAACTCATACAGTTGGGTTAGCATCCATATTTACGTCAAAAATTGTACTCTTTTCCCTTGGTTTCAGATTTTATCCCATGTGGTTTTCCTGAAAAGGTTTTAATGAGGCAACATCTCTGACGTTTAAATTTGTCTTTAATGTTGATATTTGTGCTCTTTTTCCTTGGTCCATATTTTTTCCCATTGGGTTTTTACGGGCAAGGTTTTAGTGAGGCAATTTATTTTCAACATGGTGGTCATCCAAGGGGAGTTGTATCAATTTTTTTTATTTGGTGGATTCTCACCATTAACTAGGTCATCTTAATAAACCAAATCAACATAACCATCTCCTAGATATTTGGATGTCCTTATGAACCCCATACAGTGTGTTAGTAAATACAATTGTGTTCATATACACGAATGTATCTATATCTTGACACTTCGTTGAAGAAACTACATCAACTATTTCTGCAAATCATCTCCAAGAATCTTGCAACCCAAGACACAAGTCTTCAACGTATTTAAGCAAGCATGAAGACTCGAGAACACTACTATTAGAAGACTAATGAAAAATAAAACTTCATCAAACTAGCAGATTTCTCACGAAAGCATTGTTGTCTCCAGCATTCAAGAAATTCTTCTATCGAAATTGGGAAGTGTCGACTCAAAGATTTGCAAGCCAAGACTTAAATAAAGTACTTATCGGGGGGAGCATCATAGTAAAAGGTATTTAACTGGACTATCACATTGTACTTTTTTTCCTTCGTCAAGGTTTTGTCCCACTGGATTTTCTTTGTCAAGGTTTTAACGAGGCAACATATGCATGTCCAACTCTGTTCTAAGTTTTCTCATAATTGTACTCTTTTCCCTTCAGTCAGGTTTTGTCCCTTCGGATTTTCCTGATAAGGTTTTAATGAGGCAATTGCTTAGATACAGTGGTCATCTAGGGGGAGTGTTACAAACGGAAGTTTTATAGGTAGATGCCCACTTTAGTGGGACCCATTACTTGGGCACCAAGTATGTAAACTCTATAAATAGAGTCCCAAACTTTATAAACATACACATCTAATGAGAATTCTCTCATCTTTTCTCCCTCTATTTTGTGTCTCTTTCTCCTTTTACGAGATAATATAGTAAATTAACTTTATTAATGGAACTCGTAAGATTTTGTTTAGATAAATAATTTGATTTTTTTCAGATACTCTAAACATAAATATCAATCTAACTTAAAAATAGTAATTTTTAGATATTGTTAGTAATTTTTTTTATATGCTTATCATTAATTTTGAAACTCAATATAATCATTTTTAAAAAAAAAATTCCTTACAAAAGATTTTAAAAATATAAATTATCCATAGATGCGTCGAAGATTTAAAAAATACAAATCTTATTATTCTATTCCATAATTTCATGTATAAAATTTTTTTCTATTTCAATCATTTCAAGCATAAATGCCAAAATTAAGAATTTTTTTCCTTACAAAGCTTTTAAAAATATAAACTATCCATGAATACGTGAAAGATTTAAGAAATACAAATCTTATTATTTTGTTCCATAAATTTCATGCATAATTTTTTTTTCTATTTCAATCATTTCAATTATAAATGCCAAAATTAAGATTTTGTTTTCCATACAAAACATTTTAAAAAATATAAACTATCCATAAATAAGTCGAATTGTTTTTTTTTGATTCATTCATTAATTAATTATATAATTTTTTTCTTGGTTTTCTATAATAAATACATGAAATTATAAAATATTCAAAAAATATAAATTATATTATTTTATTCCATAAAAAAGTTTGTTTGATTTTTTTATTTTAATCATAAATGTCCGAAATTAATATAGTAGTTTTCTTTATTTTTTGAATTTTCACAATAAATGCAAGAAATTAATATAGCAGTTTTTCTAAATATGAGGGTCGTCCGTCCCCTGTGTCCCAACAATCCACCTAATCTATACCGCAAATTGTCAGATCAACGCACCATATATAACGAAATTTCATCCGACGAATACAACGGGTTTCTCAATTAGCCAATGAGAGCGCGAGGTTTCGCTCACCAACCAATAGGAGAGAGTGTAAGATCCACCAGTTCTACTTTTATTCTGGAGCGAGGGGGCATCGAGTTTTTAGGTTGTTGATTAAAAATAGATTACAAGTGAAAAATCACACTCACTATATATTCGAATGAATATATGATACTAGGGATACTAAAAGAATACACAATATTACTACAAAATAGATTGCCAAGTTCAAATAGTACAACAAATAAGTGTTTCCCGTTAAGGAAGATGTAATCAAGGAAATGCAATGAGATATCTTTCTTCCTCATATACATGCATTAAGAATTAAGCGACCATCTCAGTTGTTCTTTGAGGCTCCAAGACGTAATTAAATAAAAAATTACACTCACTATATAATTGAATAAATATTTGATATTAGAGACGCTAAAAATATATTACCTCCATTTATACAAAAAAAAATAAAAGTATCTCTTTTCCAAAAACGAAAAGAGTATATGATATTAATATAAAATAACTTGCCTACTCTAAATAGTACAAAATAGATGAACAACCTAAAAACAGTGATAGTATCTCTTCAAACAGTACACATTTCCTTCCTCGAATTTGAATGGAAAACACATTTCCTTCCTCGAATTTCCCTTAAAACAACTCAATGTAATCCTTGCATACCCTAGCATGCATCTGAGTACCCTGCATTACGTCCAATAAACAATTAATTTCTACACTTGATCGACCCAAAGAAGAAAAAAAACTTTTATCGAGAATATGCATCAGAGGTAGACTGACCCACCTCTTGGTCAATGAGATGCAAATCAAGACTCCATAATTGACCTTTTTTTTTTTTTTTTTTCAAATCTCCATTTTTTCAGAACTAAAGCCCGCACGACTTTCTGCGTGTCTGATTCCTAACCAGGCACTTGAAGGGGGTAAAACTGTTTTCGAAGGCTTCTTTCCTACATATACACACACCAAACATTAAATTTTTGCATTTGGTTGTTACAAATAATAATTGCTTAGAGGGAAAAAAAAATCAACCTAGGAACCTTATTGATGTATGTCCAAACTAGTGAAACTCGAATGGGTTTACATACCATGGAAATCAAATGCCATTGCTCCCTCTTCAGGGTATATATCTCTTGTTCGCTACGTCGTTTTTACACAGAAACTGAAGTTATGCGGGTTTGTGTAGGAATGAAGAATGATTTGTATCCTTTATATAAATTTTGAATCTTGGCTCTAAAGAAAACCTCTACAACTACTATGGAATTAATTCATGACATATGGCAATATAAATAAATATAACACATAAATATAGTAAATTAAATGTATTAATGGAACTCATAAGATTTTTTTTTAGATAAATAATTTGATTTTCTCAAGTACTCTAAGCATAAATATCAATCTAACTTAAAAATAGTAATTTTAAAATATTGTTAGTAATTTTTTTTAGATGCTTATCATTAATAATAAAACTTAATAGTCACTTTAAAAAAATCCTTCCAAAATATTTTAAAAATATAAACTATCCATAGATACGTCGAAGATTTAAGAAAATACAAATCTTATTATTCTATTATATAAATTTCATGTATAAGAATTTTTTCTATTTCAATCATTTCAACCATAAATGCCAAAATTAAGAATTTTTTCCTTACAAAATATTTTAAAAATATAAACAATCCATGGATACGTGGAAGATTTAAGAAATACAAATTTAATTATTTTTTTCCATAAATTTCATGTATAAGAATTTTTTCTATTTCAATCATAAATGCCAAAATTAAGATTTTTTTCCTTACAAAATTTTTTAAAATATATAAATTATCCAAAAATACGTCAAGTTGTTTTATTTTGCTTTTTTTGATTCATTAACTATATTATTTTTTTATTTAATTGTTTACTTTATTTTTTATTTCAATAATTTTTTTTATTTCAATAATTAGTATAATATTTTTTTTCTGGATTTTCTATAACAAATATATGAAATTATAAAAGATTCAAAAAATGTAACCAAACTAGTCATAAAAACCCAAGGTGACCATACTTGTGGTACAAAAACCCCACTCAAATGTTGGGATTCACTAAAACTCCATCCTAAACAAAATTATACAAAAACCCCAAACTTTTAAAAAATTGATACAAAAACCTCAAATTTTAAAATTAGTTTCATCAAATTTTATGATGAAACCAAAAATTGGTTTCGTCAAATTCTATGAGGTTTCATCAAATTTTATGATGAAACCAAATTTTGGTTTCATCAAATTTTGTTTTTGGGGGTTTTTGTGTTACTATTGTTTTGGCGGGTTTTTTGTGGATGGATAGTGACTCCTTGGGGGTTTTAACTCGCGGACCGATAATATAAATTATTTTATTTTATTCCATAAATAAGTTGATTTGATTTTTTTTTATTTAATCATAAATGTCCGAAATTATTATAGTAATTTTCTTTATTTTTTGGATTTTCACAATAAATGCACGCAATTAATATAACAGTTTTTCTAAATAACGAGGGCCAACCACCCAATCTACACCGCACATTGTCATATCAACGCACCATATCTAACAAAATTTCATCCGACGAATACGAATGGTTTCTAAATTAGCGAATAAGAGCGCGAAGTTACACTCACCAACCAATAGGAGAGAGGGTAAGCTCCACCAGTGCTACTTTTATTCTGGAGTGAGGGATGGGATTGAGTTTTTAGGTTGTTGATTCAGTTCCAATGCTTGAGTAAGATGGAAATAATACTAGCTCTCTTAAAGCAACTGCAATGGTGCGATCAAAACCATAGACCAAAGACCAAAAAAAAGCGACCACATTTGAGTTTAGTCCGTGGTGCAACGCTACGGTAGTGGAGTACATTCAGTCGAGCGGGAGTATAGCCTTCGTTTGTCGTGGAGCGAAATTATAAAGTTCGTCACATTAAGACGTACATATACATTACGCATGTTGTGGGGCGTTGGAAAAATATACGCTTGTTGTGGGGCGTACATATATTTCACGTCGGAACAGGCACCGAAGATATTACTCACGCCAGATGGGGAGTTTACTCATGTAAAGAGGCGATCTTATAAATTACGCGTAAGTGGGGCGTATGTATTATTCACGCATCAATGGGGTCGTGTTTTATATGTGAGCCTGTTGTGGGGCGTATATTATACCTACGTCTCCTGGGGCGTATTCTTTATCAACCCCGATAATAGACAAAAATTGTATGCACTGTAGCGTCCCCTAAGCAGCAGCTGTCTAATCCAAGAGATTAACTAAATAAAGAAAACTTAACCCAAATGCTAACTGCATTCTGAAATATATATATATATATATATATATATATACGAGAACTCCTATCAAATGATACATATACATTAATGTCCTGGTTTGCAAATAAAATATGAACATAAATCAAAAACAGCAGAAGTTATCTAACTATCGTAATTAAATCCTCGAAGCTTTCATCATCACATGCACATCTTGATCTGTCTCTGAAAACTGAAAGTGGGAATGGGTGAGCACATCATCCCTAAAAGGGGTGCCCAGCAGGAATAACAATTAACTTTTAAGTAAACATCGGCATGATTTGGAAAACAATACATGTTTTCCTACATATTAAAAGACAACCAAATCACCGAATTAAACAATCATGTATATGGAACTAACTCCTTCTTTAGTTTCTGCGGTGACATTTACACACTTGATAACTTTCTATGGCGACATTTACACGCCGTAATATTGGTGACAATTACACACCTAGATAGTTTGTGGGTGAATGTACACACCCGTAATATTGGTGACAATTACACACCTAGATAACTTGGGTGACAATTACACACCCAAACGTGCATGAAAGTATAAATGAAGGAGCCCTATATACCACAAATGGAAATTCTCATTTCCCATAATCATTCATAAAAGAATACAGTTCCTTTCCAAAACCATGGAAAGATTAAAAAAAATAACAGAACTTCCGCAATTCAAAGCTAAACAATGCACTCATTTCACCAAATATTGGAAAGATATTAGAATCAACATAACTATCAGAGCTTAAATTAAACAATGCATGAAAAGCATAACCAAATAATGCATGAATTTGATAAACGTAAACTTTTGTAAAAGAAAATAATAATGGTCACAAAAGAGTTAAAAGTATTCCCACCTCTTTTGATGACAAGCCTCGCCTACCTCGAGATCCACGGTCCACTGGTTCATCCTTCGAATCGATCGTTGTTAATAATTAACTGTTAATTACACAAGAAGTCTAAGAATCTAGCCAAGATGGCTCACACAAGATTCATAAAGTTCTATCTAAGGGTTCTAGACCCATTAAGGTATCTTATTCTCTAACTTTAGTAAAACTAAGAGTTTACTAATCCAATTAGGTTGACTCTATAGTCCATTGACTAAGTCTTATGAATATCTACAACTTTGTAGAAGAAGTCAAAGTCTAATTCGGACCACAAGAGGTCCAAAATATATAATTAAGAAAACTTCCCTAAGCCCAAGTCCACCAAAGTCATCTAACAGTCACTAACGGTCGAACTAAAGGTCAAGGGTCAACTAACAGTCAACGTCTATACTTAGTCGGTCCACTTGTCAAGGTCAAAAGGGTCAACTGAGTCAAATCGGGTCAAGGGTCTAACTCAGGTCAAGTCAGAGACAACGAGTCAAGACTGAGTTAACTCAGTCACTAAGACTGATCCAGGTAAGTCAGGTTCACATCTGACAAAGGTCAAGGGTCAACTAACAGTCAACGTCTATACTAAGTCAAGTCCACTGGTCAAGGTTAAAAGGGTCAACTGAGTCAAATCGGGTCAAGGGTCTAACTCAGGTCAAGTCCGAGTCAACGAGTCAAGACTGAGTTAACTCAGTCAGTAAGACTGATCCAGGTAAGTCAGGTTCACATCTGACTCAGTCAATTTAACTGAGTCAGCTAGACAAAAACGAGTCAGACATGTGACTAGGATGGCTAACAGGTCTAATCTTCTTCACAAGCCAGAGCCATAGCTCAGGCCAAGAACACTAAGCACAAACATTATGCAACACCAAAACTCTTAACTATAATTCAATAACAATATATTTAACTTAAACAAACTTCAATTTCAATTACAATCACAAACTATGCCTACCTGCAATTGCAGCTTTTCCAAGCTTCCACAAGAGAGGTTCAACTTCATACAAATTCAAATACAACTTCATCACATCTCCATCTTATTCACTTGCACCTGAAAGCATCTGTCAATTAACACATTCAACAACACAACTACCAAATTGAATCAAACTCGGTTCCCTTACTAACTTCAAACCCAGACTCAGCCTTCAACCAATCTATAATTATAACACCACTGTTACAAGAAACCCAATTCAAACACTTCAATAGCAACACATAAAGCTTATCACCACCATTAGCTAAGTAATACTCAACTGAATCGCATATCACCTAACTACTTCTCATTTCAACCCTTCCACTGACACAACAATTTCAACTCGGATTATTCACCATTAGAACACCACCATCACGAGTTCCTGGCAGTTCAATAGATCCATCTGCAACTCAATGCAATCACCAATCATGTACATACATCTAGCTGTCATCACCCCCATATTATACTTGCGCCGGCCTAATACAATGAATTCCCCATTTTGTTCAAATCAATATCACCACCACCATTACTGTTTCAACACCAACAACCCACTGTGATTCTCACCACCACCACATCTTTTCTACTTCCCCAACTCAACACCAGTTCATTCCAATTCTAAACCATATCTGGAACTCATACTAGCCAAACATCACTATAACCCATAACAACAACACCAGATTATCTCCAACTCCAACTGTAACTTACCAAATTGCAATGGCAACACCAAACCACCAATTCCATCACAACACCTACACCATCTGGTTCAACTTCAAATCCTTCATCATTTCCAATTCAGTAATCTTCTCGTAGCAACAACATCCACCAATGTACAATCACCCTGAATCTCTAGCAATTCAATTCTCATAATCTCCTAACAACTGCATTCAAGCTATAACTCTCATCTGCACCATTAATACATTTAGAACCGTTAACTACAACATTCATATTCATATCTTCTCTGCATACTTATATATCCCAAAATCAGTTGATCATAACCTAACAAACACTCATCACAAGATTTAATTCAATAAACCCTAATTTCTGATTTGGGGAAGAACACAAACACTGATTTCCTTTAAAATTGAAATTAAACTTCATAGAAACATTTCTACTTCATAGCTGATTAAAACCCATCCTCCAATTTCTTCGTAATCGTCACCTTATGAACTTCAAGGCAATTTCCAGAAAACCCTAAAATTGATTCTCAATCCTGTCTTCCGATTCATGTTCAAAACATAACTAATTCCTCATATCAATCACACCCATCTCTAATAAATCCTCTAAAGTATCAAATTCCTCTTTTAATCTTCTCAGGGGTTCTTCTCATGAACCCTAACGAATTCCCTCTTTGAACTAGCTTTTCCCGTGACACAGAACTAACTACATGAATCAACACCTGCACCATCACTGATCCGTTGCTCATACCCTTCTTCGCAAGATCTGAAAACTCCCATTTGATCTCTCAATTTTGCAAGAGAAAGAAGAACAGGAGATAAAGGAGAGAGAAGCGAAAAAGAAATAAAAAGAAGATAAGAAGAAAAAGAAACGAGTCTGAGAATATCTTATCGATCGATTGGAGATAAGACCAAAGATGGTTAAAGGAATACTCCTCAAAAGGATAAGGGGTAGTCAAGATGCTAAATGACTATTTTGCCCCTCTAATTAATCTGATAAAATCTTCTTCGTTCAGTATCCGAATGACACGTTCGGGCAGTCTATTTCGCATAACTTGATCTATTCAGTGGTACTAGTTTCGTATCTAAATCGTTGTTAGATTAATTCCTATTAATTAACGTTCGTGTTAAACTAATCTAGTCATTATCGAGTCGTATCTTGACTGGTCTAATAGTGTTGACGAGCTTAAGGCTCGTTACATGCACACCTATTGATGGAACGTATTTTGTATGCTCTCCTATTAACAAACGTATGTTATATGTTCGCCTATTAACAAATGAAGTTTTAAGTTTCGATCAAATATGGTTTGGTCCAGTTTCCAGACCAAATATAGTCCAGTTTTTAGTTTTACTCTGGTATTTGGTCTTTACTCCGTTCGACTGTGGTTCATTTCTAGACCAAATATTTGGTTTTGGTCGTCACTGTGGTTTCTTTGAGAGGATGTAAAAAGAATGCTTCAACAAAGTTGATCTTTATTCTTTTCTCTCAATCAGTCTCAGTGACGTCCCGACCTAATTCAACGACAACAAAACATTTAAGAGAAGCCAACATAAATAACGCTAGTATATCCAAAACCCCAATGTACACAATTGAAAAAACACCTAATCAAAAGTGGATGTTCATTTTTTCTGTCGGCCCCACACCAGGCGCGGTCATCTAGTTTTAGGTAGATTTGATCAAATTGGAAGTTGAATTCTTTTTCTATTTAGAAAAAAACGAACTGAAATGAATCGATTAAGATCGATCTAGTGTTTATTTTCAATAACTACTAACATATAGTCTGTTTTTGTGATTATGTTGGACGAGAATCTGTCATCAATTTGGTCGATTAAGTCGTTGGGTGATGATACCAGCGACATGAGTTTGAAACTCATTATCATCGGGGTGGGTAATTTTTCTCTTTCTTTTCCTAGCTACATTAGACCTTTTTGAGGTTTAAACTTTCATATAACCTCTAACTTTTAAAAATTTGGTTGATTGAGCAAAATTGTATCTCAATATGATGAGATGTTGACATCGTAAAATCTGATTTTAAATTCACTGCACAAAAATTGTGACAGACAGGGAAGAAATTTTTTCATCCTATAGAAGGCCTCCCTTTCGTCGATCGATTAATCGATTTGAGTTAAGAAATGAACTTCTCTTTTAATTTCTCTCTCTTTAGAGTCGTGGAATGAAAAAACCCATATAACTTATCCACCTCATTCAGTTTTCAACATAACAAAAGTTGCTTGCTTCAACTCTGGGTTATTTTTGCTAGAGCATGAGCAACATTGATGGTGATTGATATTGCATGTGATTTGAAGATGATCAATGAAGATTTCTATCTTTTATGTTTGGAAACTTCACATACATTTAATCAGCAAGGTCCTCATATGAGCATTCTTCAGGGTTACCTAACTGGTGAGTTCGAGGCCTTGCTGGTCTCAGCAGCTTTATAATAACAAAATGTTAATTTCTACTTCTGTTTGCTAAAAATTAGAGAAGAAAATAAAAAAAAGGTTAAAGTATGGTCTAACAACTAAAAAGAATAAAACCATCCATTCGAATTGCAGTGTTTAGACTGTTGAGAGGTAGAGCTGTACAAAACCAAACCAGAACCGAAAACGGAAACCGAAACAAAAGATTTTAAACCGAAACGAAACCATATTCTTATGGTTCATTAATGGTTGTCAGTTTTAGATAATCGACTGTATCGGTTTCGGTTTAGGTTTTATCTCAAAACCGAACCAAAAACCAATTGGTTAACCGATTAATAGTGACCATAGGATTAAATGATATTAGTCCGTGGATGGGAATATTTAACCCTATTAACTTACTTCACTCGACTACTCGAGTCTTCTCAAAATCTTCTCTTCTTTCGTTCTTCTTCCCTGAAACCAGAACTACACATGACTGTGGGAGCCAAGAAGTTATTTAAATGCAACTATTTGATTAGATGGCTGATAACGTCCCACTTTCTCATTTATAGCTAATTTGCGTACACTCGAACAAATATATGATCTCTTATATGATAAAGAAGTATATATATATATATATATATATATATATGAAGGAATACCATAATGTGTGGTGTTCTGTCAGTTATTGACTCAGTAATTTTAGGGAACCTTGAAGATAGTTGCAGTATGCCCCAGATTTTGGTCCAACTAGAAAGCAGTTTTAAGATCTGTTAGCTCTATGTAGTTCCGGAGAAACCCCAGATGATATACACTTGTATATCGACATTGTGTAACTGTGTTGTATGGAACGAGTGTTTTCAGGTTTTTGTCAGGCATTAGTATTTCATTGGTAATGTTGGGATATTACTTTTATTTGTTTATCATTCACAGGATTCCCGTGGAAGGAGGAGAGGTAGCTTGGGAGCCAGCAGCTGAACCAGTTGATCCCGTCATGCCTGCAGCTGGTTGTTGTGAATGAGGGGAACATTAAACTCTTTTTTGTTTCAAATAGTATGTAGTTAAAAGATGTTTGGGGTTTTTCGTAGCTCGATACTGTTGTTTGAGGGTGAAAACAGTTTCTGCTGGTTTCGGTGATTTCGTGTGGTGTGGGTGAGAAACGAGTCTAAACCCTAAACAATGTACTACAAGGGAGTACTTTAGATTTGAGAGATCAATCTGTACAAGTCCGGCCTAAACCAAGAAACGGCCGTTTCAGACTTGCGTCGGTCACAAAGTGGAGGACAAGGGTTGGTTTTGGGGAGGGAAGCGAAGAGAGTGTAGAGACAAGAATAGTTGATTCTGGAAGAGTAGTTATTTTGTGACTTGTATCAGAAAGTGGGAAGCTAACAGATGGGAAAGCTAGCAAACGTTTTCTGAGTGTTGTATGATCCTGACCAGAACTTGTTGTTCGGTGGAAATAGGTAATGCCTATTTATACAAGTCGAAGTGAAACGTACTCTGGTATCATTAAGAAATTGAAAACGGGTGAGTAAATGGGAGGAGGTGGTAACCGGTAACGCTTGGAATGATGTTCCATAAAAGAAAGCGTTTCACCATTACTCCCTGTATTTACTAACCGCCTCATCCTTATGACACTTCCTTATAACGAGCGTAGTGTACGCCGCACGTTGTAAACCGTCAAACCAATACCCAGTGAGCAACCCCCAGTTTGTGACATGCGTTGATGTCTCGAGTATTTTTGTGGAAAACATGTAACATATTGTTGTTGTCTGGCAAGTTGAGTTTGAGAGACTTGTCGGCTCGGTGCTGACCTTCAACGATCGAGATTTTGCATCTTAAGAAGAAGGTAGCCGTTGATTATTGCAACCTTCCGTTTTTCCAGCCAGTGTCATGAAGGAAGGATGGCATGGACGTGTACGTTTTGGGCGTGGCCAAGCATGGCATAGCTTAGGCGCGGCCAAAACTAGAGTTTTGGCGTAGTTTGTGCGCTGCAAGAATTAGAGTTTTGGCGTTGGGCCAAAAGTTGTCGCGTGTTAGCAGGTGATCTTGGATGTCTAAGATCCACATCTTAGGCGGAAGGGCGGTCATTGATCGTCGCGGCCCTTCGTTTTGGCATCCAGGAACGGTCGTGCACGGTTTGGGCGTGGCCAAGCCTGGCATAGTTTAGGCGCGGCCAAAACTAGAGTTTTGGCGTTGGGCCAAAGGTTGTCGCGCATTTGCTGGCGACCTTGGACGGCTAAGATTTGCATGTTAGGTGGAAGAGCGGCCGTTGATCGTCGCGGCCCTTCGTTTTTGGCATCCAGGAATGGTCGTGCACGGTTTGGGTGTGGCCGAGTCCTGGCATGATTTAGGCGCGGCCAAAATTAGGTTTTGGCGTCGGGCCAAAGGTTGCTGCGCGTTTGTTGTCGGCCTTGGACGGATAAGATTTGCATCTTAGGTGGAATGGCGGCCGTTGATTATATCGGCCCTTCGTTTTGAAAGCCAGGAATGGTCGTGCACGGTCTGGGCGTGGCCAAGTCCTGACATGATTTGGGCGCGTCCAAAATTAGGTTTTGGCGTTGGGCCAAAGGTTGTCGCGCGTTTGCTGGCATCCTTGGACGGCTAAGATTTGCATCTTAGGTGGAAGGGTGGTCATTGATCGTCGTATGCCTTCGTTTTGGTGGCTGCATGGGGAAGGCCGGCATGGTATGTCGCGGCAAGGTGGTTGGCATGCCATTGGCACATGTGGCATGGCATGCCTTGTCGCAGTTTGGCGTGGCCAAAACTAGGGTTTTGGGTCATGCGTCGTTTGGCGACCTTGGACGGCTAGGATTTGCATCTAGGATGGAAGGGTAGTTGTTGATCGTCGCACGCCTTCGTTTTGGTAGCCGCATATGGAAGGCCGGCATGGTGGCGCCAACGCCATTGGCGCATATGGCTTAGCTTAGTGGGGCCGAGGGTTTGGTACGGACGGCTTGGCATGGTGGGGCCAAGGCAAGGTGTGGTTGGCTTGGCATGGTGGGGCCAAGGATTTGGCATGTCGTTGGTGCATGGTGCGGCTAGCATGGTTGGGGCCAAGGCAAGGTGCGGTTGGCTTGGCATGGTGGGGCCAAGGGTTTGGTACGGACGGCTTGGCATGGTGGGGCCAAGGCAAGGTGCGGTTAGATTGGCATGGTGGGGCCAAGGTTTTGGCATGCCGTTGGCGCATGGTGCGGCTATCTTGGCATGGTGGGGCCAAGGATTTGGCATGCCATTGGCGCATGGTGTGGCTAGCATGGTTGGGGCCAAGGCAAGGTGCGGTTGTCTTGGCATGGTGGGGCCAAGGGTTTGGCATGCCATTGGTGCATGGTGCGGCTAGGATGGTTGGCATTCCTCGGCGCGGTAGACGTGGCTGTCATGGTTTTCCATTGGCACAGTGGTGCGGCTGGCATGGTTGGCATGCCTTGCCGCGGAGATGTGGCTGGCATGGTTTGCCATTGGCACAGTGGTTCGGCTGGCATGGTTGGCATGCCTTGGCGCGGAGATGTGTCTGGCATGGTTTGCCATTGGCACAGTGGTGCGGCTGACATGGTTGGCATGCCTTGGCGCGGAGATGTGGCTGGCATGGTTTGCCATTGGCACAGTGATGCGGCTGGCATGCCTTGGCGCAGAGATATGGCTGGCATGGTTTACCATTGGCACAGTGGTGTGGCTGGCATGGTTGGCATGCCTTGCCGCGGTAGCATGAGAGTTAGGGTTTGGCATAGATGACGTCGGTCAATGTTAAGGGTTCTGCCGTGGAACATGACACATAAAAAAAATGTACCCTGATAATTCTTATGTAGTCATGCTGATCGATTCAATAAATGTGTTAAACATAGTGACGTCATGTCAGATGTGCGGTTTTACGATTTTAACCCTAAACTAAAAACCACCATCAACAACTGCGAACCTCTATTATTCTCATAGCAGAATGAATCTTTTCACACTAATGAATTGTAGTTAATAAATGGTTAGGACTTAGGAGGATTATTCCAGTTAAAGCATTTTGCTGTCATTTTAGTTGCTCGTCATTTATCCCTCTGATATGTTACCATCAAACTTTTCTGCCGCTTGTGGTGTACTATTTGTGTAAACTGTAAAGCACTGGCACATTACATGAACTCAGTAAAAAATTGTTTATAAATCATTCGGTTACCCAAAAACCGTCTGGTTTTTAACAAAACCGAATAGAAACTGAACCGAGTGAAACCGTTTTCAATATCGGAAAACCGATTACTTTGGTTTCGGTTTTTGCCAAAACCGAAGAAAACCGAACCATGTGCAGCGAGAGGTGACATGATTTTGGTGGCGAAGTTGCATTACAGTTGAAATATGGGATTCCGAAGAAGATATGAGAGAGAGAGAAGAAAAAGCGGGTGCCGGTGGAAAAAGAAAGCGGGTGTAGTTGAGGTTATACGAGTCATGAAGGTCCCAAGGAAGAACTTCTTGCTGATACATGATTCCTATATCACCAACATCCAAGAACTTATAATACTCTGTTTTAAATATTTAAATATTTAGGGAACATCCTTTAATAAATTCGACGATCTTCTAATAGTTAGTCAGCAAATATAAATGTTCTATAGAAAAGGCCCAACAGATGCCTACCAGACGTCAGCAAGAAATTCTAAGTTGTGTTTACCAATCAGTCTTTGCTTAAAATAAGTTGTGTTTTAGCTTAGGCGATTTGGATAGTTAGCATCTATCGAAACTGGCCATTAATGATATAAGCTGCATTAGTAATTCGTTTAGGGGGGCAAACTCAAACTCAAAAACCCCACATTGAATAGGCAGCAAGCACTGAGATTACATTCAAAAAAATCTCATTTATCGCCCGATCCTCAAGGCACTTTTTTACGGATTCAGGTTTAGTAAACAGAAATCAACTTCTTCGTATCAGTAATTTTCTTCAATCCACTTGACTTTCAAAAAACAACAAAATAATAAATTTTGAGTTAGATCGAAATTTAGTCAGATTCAGAGACAAATTCAACCAAGGTTGATTAAGGTGTGCCGATAGGAGCATGCGCCAACAGAATGAATTCTCTGATATAATCTCTGTATGACTACTACTAACTTATCAGTATTTAACTGCTCATTCAGTGAAAACATTCCCACCTTTAAAGGCTTAACATAACACTGGCCCAGAAATAATCATTTATAAAAGAAGACTTGAACTCCGCGGACTCTACAGCAATCTATGTTCTTAAAAGTTGAAACCATCTAGGTGTTCTGCGCACTGGAAGTCTATCAAACCAGATTTGAACCCAACTTATAGTACATACCACACACTCTAAGTTCCATAGAGCAAAAACATTTAACCTACATTGTTGTCTTAGAAACAATGTCAGCATAGTGCCCCATCAAAGCTATAAACAAGCAACTAATCCTTACTGATTACTCAACATGAGGTGCTAAAAGGGAATAACATGATATTGACCACTATTTCTAGCCATGTAGTTCTCTTATTTACTATCTTACTACACCTCACACAGACGGGACCCTAGCAACTCCAATTTGCAAAATAACCCATATCCTCAATTCAGCAAAAGCCATCAACAGCTAGCAAATCCACTCAAAAATCAAACAGACCGACCAAGGTTTTGCAATAATTTATAAACCAACCAAATTTCTACAATTATTAGTATTTGAAACGAAAACATACAGGAAAGCATCTTGTCTACCGAAACACATGTCACATTGGTCTGAAAAATGCTTACAAATACATTTCTGAAGTCTTCAAATACATCTATAAGATGAACTAAAATCCACTTGATCTTACCTCAGGAATGATAAAATATGCATCAGGCGGGCCAAGAAAAGTTTGTGTAGTTTGTTGGTCATGCAGCATTGCTTGTTCACTCATGGTTTTCCTAACATGCAGTGCCTCCACTTCCCTCCTGATCCTCATCTCCAAAAGTGGCCTTGTTCCATATCTTAAGAACCTGTCAAAATGGTAATATATCATCCGTTGAGGATCCATTAAACACATAATAGCTTGTGTGACATCAAGAGATTCACAGAAGCAGTATAAAGTTCTATTCAAAAATACAACCCCGACAGAACTTCAGGGTCACAGATTTGGAAGGCACTGCAGCAAGGTGTAAACCTACTAGTGATACTATGCCATTTCACAGCTAACTGATTCAAACACACCAATAGCTGAGATACTCCTATAAATACGTACTTGGTTCGAACCAGCAGTTGTTTCCCAAATATTTGTCCTTGCTCTTAATAATTGTCATTTCAGTAACAATAAATTAGGATTAGAGTTGGGAATCAAACCTGGCTGCTCGTCCAGAAATTCATGATTCCACCTAAAATTAGTATCTCGTCCGGGAAAACTTTGATTAAGTAAAATGTGTACACCAAAACTAGGGCTTCTTATATTAGCACTCCTGGTCAGCTAGACAACCGTCTAATCAATTTCACATGCACTCAGCCATAAAATTAAGATTAAAGGAAGATCTCTAAACTACAAGTGACCTTATAGGTAACTATTTGTTTTCATTTTATTCATGGATTTTTCTACTATCGAATCTAGGAGTTATTTCTATCGAGCTCTAAAGCCCTTGCTATTTCATTGTATAATAACCAGATTATCAAAGTGATTGAATACAAGAAAAGTAAGAAAGAATAACAACCTCATCAAAATTCATCAGCTCATCACTCATCGTGTTCTTTTGCATATCTAACATTTGATTAATTACCCACCCGTTGGCCTTCTCAACATCCTTTCTTTCATCCTCGCCCAATACTGACAGTGCCTCATAACTTGCACTGCCTCCACTTCCTTTCGGATCCTCCTCTCCAAAAGTGGCCTTGTTCCATATCTTAAGAACCTGTCAAAATGGAAATATATCATTCGTTGAGGATCCATTAAACACATAATAGGTTGTGTGGCATTAATAGATTCACATAAGCAGTATAAAGTGATAGAACACAAGAAAAGCATCCAATCTGAATACAAGAAAAGTAAGAAAGAATAACAACCTCATCAAAATTCATCAGCTCATCACTCATCGTTTTCTTTTGCATATCTAACATTTCATTAATTACCCACCCGTTGGCCTTCTCAACATCCTTTCTTTCATCCTCGCCCAATACTGACAGTGCCTCATAATATTTCTTCAACGCATTGTTTACAGCATTATTTACACGTTTGGCATCCCCCTTATAAGACGGCCAAGTTACCCAACTCCTTTTCGAATATTCAACCTTCTCCATAGCTTCATAGACTAAACTGACTTTGCGATCATATTCAGCCAATTTTTTTTCTTTTGCATATCTAACATTTGATTAATTACCCGTTAAATTTCTTTCATCATCGCCCAATACTGACATTAACTCGTTAAATTTCTTCAACGCATTGTTTACAGCATCATTAGCACGTTCGGCTTCCTGCTTAAAAGACGGCCATAATAAGCAATTGCTTTTCACCTCTTTAACCTTGTCTATAGCTTCATAGGCTAAAATGACTTTGCGTTTATATTGAGCCAATTTTATTTTTTTCGGATCAGGACTTTTTCTTTGCTTCTTTTTTCCCTGGGCGATTAGGCTTGGGGTTTCGGCACTATATTGTCTGATTTGGAAAAAGTCGGTAGTTCTAGGGTTTGAAAAGATTTGGAGGTGGAATTTTGAGATGGTAGTTAGGTTAAAATTGTTTGAAGGGGATGATGAAATCGAGCTTATGGAAGAAAAGGAAGATATGGGTTTTGATGTAAATGGGTTTCTCCTTCTTAGGAGTATTGATGAAATCCTTGAAAAAACCATCTTTTGGAAACCAGATCTGAGATTTTTTCCTCTTTCCACAGGTAAATGAGAGTTATGTCGTGTTTAGTTTTAGCGTTGGCCTTCATAACTATATATCGTGTCGTGACTGCAGACACTTTTTACCTTCAGGGCCAGCCCTACGGCCCATGCCTTTACATACTCCCGATTAGACCTGGCACTAACCTGCACCGGATTGATCCTAATTTCATGAATTCATTTTTAGAACAGAAGTGGTGGCCGTGTATCTTACACTATATCGTCTGAAACTGGTAGTGAGATGGGATTTGAGGTTGTTGTTGCTAAGAAGAGAAGTGGTGACTGTGTATCTTATAAAAATTCCAGAGCAACATCCGACAAGATTTTAGGTTGTTGTTTCTCTATGAATCTTTAATTTCATGAATTCATTTTTAAAACAGATGATAACTTCTGGGTTTACATTTTTTTGGTGCAAACAGTGAAGAGGATGATATGGTTGCCGGCTTAGTTTGAGCCGCGGGTTCTGATTGTTGTTGCTAGTAGTTGAGGTTTGAATGGGAGAGTTGATGCTGAACAAGGAATGAGGAGATGCAGTGAATGAGTGTTGAGATATAATAGCTTTGATCAAGATTAATTTGGTTGTATTGTCGGTGGTTGAACCAAGAGTCAGAGAAGGATTGCAGGAAGGGTGAGTAATTGCAGCTGCAATATGGTGGTGCTGGACGGAATGAAAGGGCTTAGGACAGTGCAACAAAGTGCTACCATTCAGCTGCAATGCGAGAAGGTTTTCAATCTTTTAAAGGTGCATTTCTTGTCCTTTTCATATACATCAATTGGAGAATGCATTTCTCTTCATACAAGTCTTACCTGGTTCCTGTCAGTGGTTTGCTCAAATTTCTTCTTGTCTTTAAAATCATATTCCCCTAGTACTTACCTTACTGCCTTGGTATACTTTTTGATCTATATTGTTGCTTAGGGACCCCAATACGTTCTTCTTGTTAGGACCGCAACAATCCCCTCTTTATACATGAATGAGCAATTTTAGATGTTTAGAACAAATAGTGTGTAAGCCTTACAGTAATTGCACGTCTTGACTACTTGTTAGACATTCTTAGTCAAGTCAGTTGTTAGACATTGTTAGTTGTGCTGTTCTACTGCCATGTAACTCGGTCTCTTAAGACTAGCTATTTACTTGTTGGGCAGTTGAACTGTTTCCATTATTTTTTGTAACTGCATGTATGAATCTTCAGTATAAATAACACTCCAGTCTGCACAGGTTATGTGTGGAAGAATTCACCCAAAAACCCTTTCTAACTTGGTATCAGCCTTGATCCAAGCCACCTTCCGCAAACAATCACAAAACCTACACCAAAACCACAGAAAACCTTATTATCAAAAATGGCAAATGTTACTAACACTCTACGCCAAGTACAAATCCACCATATGGTTACCCTAAAACACAAAGAGACGAATCATCTTCTGTGGAAAGCTCAATTTAAACCCATTCTAAAAGGTCATGATCTCACAGGCTTTATAGATGGAAGCAAAGAAAAACCAGCAAAACATTTACCAGAAAGTGAAGCTGTAAATCCTGCTTTCACTGCGTATGAACAACAAGACTCCTTGATTTTTGGGTGGTTGAACTCAACTTTACAACCTGAAGTGTTAAGTACAGTTGCACGTCTTGACACAACCAAAGAAATCTGGGATAAATTGGAGTCGAAGTATGCACCAAAAACTTTTGCTCATCAGATGAGCTTGAAGATACAGCTTCACAGCTTGTCAAAAGGTAATAAAAATTTGAAATAATATTTGACTGATGCTAAGATTTTATTTGCTCAGTTGGCAGAATCAGGATGCACAGTCTCTGCAGATGAAAAGAAGCAGGCTATCAGTAATGGACTCAACCAGAGTTATGATCCAATTGTAACTTCTTTAAGTAATGGACGTAGACACTTTCTATTCTCATCTCCTCACCTTTGATTTGCGGCTCGAGCATCAACTTTCTTTGTTGCAGTCACTCATTGCAAATGTAGCAACAGCCTCCTCTTCTTCATCTGGAAAAGATGATCCAAGACGATTCAACAATCAACATAGAGGATCTAATCAGCCCTACAACAACAACTCAAACCGTGGCAATCAGTCTCAAAGAAGCAGTCAGTTTGAAGAAAAATGTCAGATCTGTAAGAAGAAAGGCCATCTTGGTGATAGGTGTTGGTTTCGATATGAGAAACCAAACAACAACAAAGGCAAGGCCCCAACGGCATATGTTGCCTTTCCAAGAGGATATCAAGGTACTCAGTGGGTGACCGACACAGGAGCCACACATCACATGACTGCGGACATGCGAAACCTAGCAATCCCACGTGAGTATGATGGTACTGAACAGGTTCATGTTGGTAATGGCAATGCACTCAACATTGCAAATATTGCTAAAGCTTCTTTTACATATAAGAACAGATAATACCATTTAAACTCCATTTATCATGTCCCTCAAATAAAATCGAACCTACTGTCGGTTTCACAATTCTGTAAGGATAACAATGTTTTCTTTGAATTTCACACGTCTTATTTTTTGTGAAGGACAAGTGCACGGGGATAATACTGCTGCGAGGACAGAATAGGAATGGGATTTATATGTTTGATGGAGTAGAGATGAGCACATCTCCAGCAAACCCAACTTCATACGTCTCATCATCTTTTCCATTGTGGCACCAAAGATTAGGTCATCCTATGCTACGTACTATTTCGAAAGTTTGTAATCAGTTTTCCTTTCCTGTTTCCAATAAGCACTTTGATTTTTGTCACTCTTGTCACATAAGCAAGAGTAAGAAACTTCCTTTCCCTGTTAGCAGTACTGTTTATAATAAGCCTTTGAGTTTAGTTGTTTCTGATATTTGGGTCTCTCCTACTCTATCAAGAAATGACTACAAATATTATTTACTTATCATGGATGTGTATTCTCATTTCACCTGGATTTTTCCCCTTGTGCAACGCTCAGATGCTATGCAAACATTTATCCACTTTCATAAGCAAATAGAAAATCTTACTGAGCATAAAATCAAAGTCTTTCAAAGTGACAATGCCTTAGAGTTTAAGAAAATTACTGCCTATCTAAATGATTCAGGGATCCAACATAGATTTTCCTGTCCCCATACGTCACCCCAAAACGGTCTTGCTGAGCGTCGAATTCGTCATGTTACTGAATCTGGTCTAGCTCTCCTCTTCCATGCTCATATGTCGGTGAATTTCTGGTTTGATGCTTTCACCACTGCCTGTTATCTCATTAACAGACTTCCTAAATCATACTCTGATAGCAAAACTCCTCTAGAGCTCCTTTTTAACAAGAACCAGACTACACATTCCTCAAAGTTTTTGGATGTTTAGCTTATCCGTGTCTTAGGCAGTATAACTCGAATAAGCTAGAACCAAGGTCACTGCCATGTGTTTTTCTAGGTTATAACAGTGCTCATAAAGGTTATATATGTCTTCACAGACAAACGAATCGAATATACATCTCTCGTCATGTTTGTTTTGAAGAAAGCTCGTTCCCGTTCTTGTCCACACAGCTTAAAAATCCTCGGAGAATTCAAGGTATGGTTCCATCTGATACTAGTGTATCATTATCTCCACCATTTAGGAAACTATAGCAGACTCTCAGTTGCAGGGTGTTGAGCAATCAACATCTGCTAGTTTGTCACCTGTGCAACCTTCACAACTGCTCTCTAATTCTCCATCTTTACAAAGTTCTTCAGATGCGTCTGTTGGTGATGCAACCCCGCTGGAATCACCAGCTGTTGTACAGAATTCAGCTGAGTCGTCTGCTGCACCAAGTGTATCTCTAAATGATGTTACATCATGTCCTTCAGATGTTGTATCTCATCCTACGGTAACTCGTGCCAAGTATGGTATTAGTAAGCCAATTCAGAAGTCGTGCCTAACTGCATCCAAACATGCTTTGCCAGAGTCTGATTTTATGGAGCCTACTTGCTTCACTGAAGCTGTCAAAAATCCCAAATGGAGGACTGCTATGGATGTGCAGATCAATGCACTTATAAGTAATGGCACTTACTCTTTGGTCAAGTATGAGAAGGGAATGAATGTTGTGGGTTCAAAATGGGTTTTCAGGGTAAAGAAAAATCCAGATGTTACTATTCAGCGTCGTAAATCTCGCCTGGTTGCTAAGGGATTCAACCAACAAGAGGTGATTGATTATGGAGAGACTTTCAGTCCTGTCATCAAGCCCTGCACTATACGTCTTGTTCTGTCTGTTGCAGTAATGAACAATTGGAAGCTAAAGCAACTCGATGTGGAAAATGCTTTCCTGCATGGCACATTGGAAGAGGATGTTTACATGAAACAACCTGCTAGATATGTGGATCCTAACTATCCTGATCATGTATGTAAGCTGCATAAGTCCCTATATGGACTGAAACAAGCCCCACGTGCTTGGTATTCGAAACTGAGTAATTACTTGATTCAGCTGGGTTTCAAGGCCTCTGTTGCAGACAACTCTCTCTTCATTCTTCAAACACCAACTGCAGTTACATATGTGTTAGTTTATGTGGATGACATAATTGTCACAGGCTCGAGTTCTGGTCAGATTGCTAAACTTATAATGGATCTAGGAGAGATATTTGAGTTAAAAGATATGGGTGATCTGTCTTTTTTCTTGGGTGTTGAAGTTTTATGGAAAGACCAAGAATTGATTCTGACTCAGTGCAAGTATATCACTGATCTACTTAAGAAGACGAAACTAGATCGTGCTAAGCCAGTTTGTAATCCGTTGCCGCCTAATGTAAAGCTTCGCAAGCAAGGAACAGAGAAGTTCACAGATCCAACTTTGTATAGAAGTGTAGTAGGTGAACTACAATATCTACATCTGACGCGACCTGACATATCCGTAGCGGTAAACAAGGTTTTCCAATATATGCATGAACCTTATGTAGAACATTGGGATCTTGTTAAACGCATAGTTCGATATCTAAAGAGCATTGTGGATTATGGTCTTCATCTTCGCTCGGGTAAAGATTTCACTCTTCATGCTTACTCTGACGCAGATTGGGATGGAAATCTCGATGACCGCAGATCAACTAGTGGCTTTTGCGTATATTTTGGGGGTAATCTGATATCGTGGAGTGCCAAGAAACAGAAGACTCTCTCAAAATCTTCAACAGAAGATGAGTACAGAGGAGTAGCTATTGCCACTTCTGAGTTAATTTGGGTCCAATCTCTGCTACATGAGATTGGTATCCCTGTTCCACCGCCTATCTTATGGTGTGATAACTTGGGTGCTACTTATCTTACTGCGAATCCAGTTTTCCATGCTCGAACGAAACATATAGAGATTGACTACCACTTTGTCAGGGAGAGAGTTGCTAATAAACAGTTGCACGTGCGCTTCATTAGCTCCAGAGATCAACTGGCTGATATTTTCATAAAGGTTTCTCTGCACCAAGATTTCACTTCATCAGGGACAAGTAGCACATCCGTCAACTCCAGTACAACTTGAGGGGAGGTGTTAGACATGCTTAGTCAAGTCAGTTGTTAGACATTGTTAGCTGTGCTGTTCTACTGCCATGTAACTCGGTCTCTTAAGACTAGCTATTTACTTGTTAGGCAGTTGAACTGTTTCCATTATTATCTGTAACTGCTTGTATGAATCTTCAGTATAAATAACACTCCAGTCTGCACAGGTTATGTGTGGAAGAATTCACCCAAAAACCCTTTATAACTCTACTAATCACTGATTACACTTAGATTGGTACATACACCTCCATCAATTAAAAGGAAAGTTCTCAAGGCGTGTACTTTGTAAGATAGTTAGATACATAATCATCTTTGTATCATGCGCTACAAATCGTTTTTCATCATCTTTATTTTAATTTTTTTCCCACCTCGTTTCAAAATTCGAAATGTTCTTCAAATCCTCATTTGTTTTATTTTTATTAATGCCACAGGAGGCTTGGAACAAATTCAACTCAGAGGAGCGCTACTATTTAAGGCCTCACATGATTTCCACGTAAACAATGCCACGTGCGAAAGAAATGATGATGTGTACAAAGTTTGCCACATATGCAATGTGTGATGACGTGTAAAGAATCAACCCGTCTAGTTGGGTAACAATTACCGATTCAAAAGACTAATAAGTCTTTTTAGGTACACTTAACGGTGCTAATTTTCCTTCCACCTAGTTTTTGTTTGAAATAAAAAAAATGGCTTAGTTTTGTAGACGTTAAAATAAACAGGCCTAGATTTGTATAAAGCCCATCATTTTTCTAATCGGCTAAACTAAGACAACTTTTTTTTTTGAAAGTAAGATAGATTACCAAAGAAAGCATTAATCCCTTGATTCAGTCCCATTTGGAATAAACCTAGTATTGGTTGTTCCTCTGGTGGCTGATTCTGCAGAATTAATAACATCAGAAAACGCTACAATAGAGTTTTGATCATTACAGACAGACTGTGCTTTGACAGAGTCATACGCAATTGAAGGAATTAGAAATAAAGGTGCAGAAAGTAACCAACAGACAGAATTGTTTTGCTTTCTTTGCTAATAAGTCAGCTACTTTGTTGGCTCTCCTGTCCACATGTATAAAACCCAAAAAAGAGATAAGTTTTACTGCTTCATATTTAACTTCTTCTAGAATAGCAATGCTTTGCCATTGAACTGAAATTGTATGCCCTTGCAGATAATTGATGGTTACTTGATTGTCTCCCTCAATGACTAGATTTTGCATATTTTGTTGAATGGCCCATTTGGTAGTGTGCAACAGAGCTAGAGCTTCTGCTTCTTCATCTGTTGATGCTCTGAAGACTACCATTGTTGCTCCTTTACCTGTTCCTAGATAATTGCGAAGAATACAACCAAAACCTGAATTAGTGTCTTTTGAAATCCAAGAAGCATCACAGTTCAATTTCAAGCTATTTATAGTAGGAAATTTCCAAATAGGTTGTAAAGCCTGTTTTTGTCCTGTTTTGAATGCTATCACTAGTTAAGTTTTGTGGATGCCAATAAGCAAAGTGTCTTGAAATGTCTGTAACAAGTTGTTCAGGTGTACTTTCTTGTTTCTCAAAGACTCTCAGACATCTTTCCTTCCAAATGAACCAGCATTTAGTTGCTGCTAATGCCATAGATATAAAGTTAATGTCTCCTATTAACCATTCCTTGTATTTGTCTAAAAATGAAATATTATAGGTGTTAGAAAGTACTCCCTGATTTGCCATTGGTGCAAGATTCCAGATTGCTTTAGCATAAGAACACTCAAAAAATAAATGATAAGTAGATTCAATGGCTTGTTTGCAAAAAATGCACTCCGTTTCGACATCCAGAATTGAGCCTAGTTTCTCCTAGTTGGTAAAGTGTTTTGCAAACATTTCCATGTAAAGAGTTTTATTCTTTGTGAAGTATCCATCCTCCACAGACCCTACCAAATTTTTTTGGTTTCAGTAGAAACTGATCCCAAAGGGTTAAGTAATTTAGCATAAAGAGATTTAACTGAAAATCCTCCATTTCTGGTTAGCATCCATCTTAGTGTATCTTTCTTTAATCTTCCATTGTTGGAAGCATAAAGTCTGATGCTCAGGATTTCATTTACTAAAGAGTTTCCAAAGAAAGAGCATAACAAAGATTCAATCCACTTTTTTGTGTCTTGATTGATCAAATCTGACACAAGTGTTATGTTTGAAAATCTGGTCATTGAATTAGCCATAGGTTGATCCCTAAAAGGGATCCATTTATCATCCCAGAAATTGATGGAACATCCATCCCCTACCTCCCAAAAACTATATTTCTTTATGTGTTCAATTCCCTGTAAAATACATTTCCATATCCATGAAGCAGAAGATTTCTTTTTTGAATGTAAAGCGCCTGTTTTTTTTAAAGTACTTTCCTTTCAAAAAATTTGCCCACAAGTCATCAGGCTTGCTAACTAACCTCCAAGCTATCCTACTGATCGTGGCTTGGTTAACTTTATTAGCTTCTTTGAAACCCAATCCTCCCTGATTAATTGGGTTACAAAGGAAGTCAAAAGCTTTTATGTAAATGCCTTTAGAGTTAGTATTTTTACCCCACCAAAAATCTCTTTGGATGTCATTTATTCGTTTTGTAATTTTTTTTGGTAAGACAAAACAACCCATACTAAAAATAGACATACTTGAGAGAATTGACTTGTTTAAAACAATTTTACTCGACTGGGAGAGAAATTTTGTTAACCACCGTTTGACTTTGTGTTCAATTTTTTCAATTATGTTGTCGAAAGATTTTAATTTTGATTTTTCTATAAATAGAGGAACTCCTAGATGTGTGTCTTTGATGTTAGTTCTCTTTATTTTCATAAGTCTAATTATAATTCCTTGATGTTTTCGATGAACTCTTTTACTAAAAAACAAACCAGCTTTAGAGAAATTTATGACTTGCCCTGAAGAATCACTAAAGAGATTGATTGCATCTAAGAGGTTTTTGCAGCCTCCTAAATCTGCTTTAGTGAAGAAAAGAAGATCATCTGCGAAGAAAAAGTGAGAGATTGGTGGAGATTTAGGTGTTAGTTTGATTCCTGGAACCTGTTTAGTAGTTTCTAAGTGGCAAAGAAGTCTGGAGAATACTTCCATGCATAAAATAAAAAGGTAGGGAGATAATGGGTCTCCCTGCCTTATACCTCTAGATGGTCTAAACTCTTTACAAGGGCTGCCATTAAGTAAGACAGAGATAGAGGAAGTGGATATACATTGAAATATGAGGTTACACCAAATATCAGAGAAGCCGAAAGATTGTAAGGTTTTGATTAAGAAATCCCAGTTTACCCTATCGAACGCTTTTGACATATCTATTTTAGCTCATATATTCCCAGTTTTTTTTCCTACTTTTCTTCATAGAGTGAACCATCTCATGCGCAACAATGATGTTGTCTGAGATTTGTCTTGAAGACAGAAATGCAGACTGTAAAGGAGATATGATGTTTTCTAAAGATTTTTTGAATCTGTTAGCTAACAATTTCGCTATTACTTTGTAAGGTGTGTTGTAGAGACCAATTGGTTTGAACTCTGCAGGAGTTTTAGGATTCTTATTTTTTGGGATTAAGAGAAGAAAAGTTTTGTTTAAATCTAGGTGAAGTTTTCCACTTTTAAAGAAATCTTGGATGGCTGCAATCATTTGGGGTACGACTATGTCCCAATTATGCTTAAAGAAGCTTACAGGAAAACCATCCGGTCCTGGAGCTTTATTAGCTTTTAATTTCTTAACCACATTCCAAATCTCCTCTGAACTTGGAATAGCAGTTAAAGCTATGCTTTCTTCTACTGAAATACAAGGTTGCACATGCTTAAAAATGTCAATGTCAACATTGTTTGATGTTTCTGTAAACAACTCTGAGAAATAGGTTGTCAAAACCTCTTCTATGTCCTGTCTAGATGAAACTACAATATTATCTTTGTTAAGTAAGCAATCAATATTGTTTCTTTTCTTATTTTTAGTGTTGTTACATGGAAAATTTTTGTGTTTCTCTCCCCTAGAGCAATGGTATTGTTTCTAGATTGTTGTTTAGCAATCTCTTCTTGAGTGTCCTATAAAGCTTCTAACTCTAGTAATTTTGAATTTAATAGCTTTGTATTGTTATGATGGACAGGTTTAGCATCTATTATGTCAATCTGTTTCAAGAGTAATTTTATTTTTTTATTTGGTTTCCCAAAGACAATTTTTTTCCATTCTCCTAAATTCTGTTCTAAAATCCTGATATTTTTGAGTAAATCTTCAGTTGGTAAAGAACTACAAATGCTCCAAGATTTTTCGATTACTTCTAGACAAGTTGGTTCCTTGAGCCAAGTATCATAAAACTTAAAAGTGTGACCCTGGCCCATGTTGTTTGTATTGAGTGTTAAACAAATTGGTCCATGATCTGAGCCTATTGCAACTAAATTTTCTAGAACAGCTCCCTGAAATTCTAAGTTCCATTCAGCATTTGCTAAGGCTCTGTCTAATCTCTGTTTGATATTTGCTTCCCCTTTTCTTTTGTTGTTCCAAGTAAAGATGTTCCCTCTATATCCTAAATCTTCTAAACCTGTTCTATTTATAAGGTTAAGAATTGGTTCTATTTTTTTTTTTATCAAAAGGTAGACCTCCCTCTTTTTCTTCACTACTAAATATTATGTTGAGATCACCTATTACCAGCCATGGCATCTGATTTAAGTGAACTCTGTGTGCAATTTCTTCTAAGTATCCCATAATCTCTAGCTTTTGTTCATGTTTAGGTGCTCCATAAAAGCAAGTTAAAAGCCACTCTTTTGAGTTGAAGTTATTTTTTACTATAACATTGATCATGTTATGGTTCCATTGAAGAATTTCAAAATGAAACCCATCTACCCATGCAATTGCTAGACCTCCAGCTATTCCAACTGGATCAACAATGTGGGTATTGGGAAAGTAATTCAGTAAGTTTCTCATTAATCCTCTCTTGGATTTAGTTTCAGAAAGAAATAATATATCTGGTTTTTCCAAGTCTAACAGAGTTTTTAAGTGTTGTTTAGTGTGTTTCTGACCGCACCCCTGTGTATTCCATGCTATAATTTTCATGGTTAAGAATGCTGCACCAAGCAGACTTGATTTAAAGTTTACCAGATATATTAAGTAAACACAATTTTACCCTAGAAAACTATACTTATCAAACAGAAAGTATGAAATGAAGCAAACTTTCAAAGTCAAACTAATGAAAACAGTGGAGTAGCAAAAAGATACACTTAAACAAAGGTAGAAATAAAATTAACATCCTAAAACTGGTGTTCTTGAGACTTGCTGCACTTAAGCAGACTTGGATGCTAACATCAAACAATCTTAAAAGAGTTAATCGAGACCAAAGGGTCCTAAAAGATAAATAACTCAACACCCTGATGCTGGTGCTCTTGTTACTACAAAGTTAAGCAAACTAATATAACAAAGATTTCAATGTCAAGAAATTTGAAGCAATCTAATGTATTCAAAAGATTAAAAGGTCCAGGTAATCAAGCAAGCAGATCAACAGATATTTCCAAAAACCCCACACTGATGACTAGGCCTAGTGTAAGTATTACTTGAGATTAAAATAGGCTGTAAGAAAAGAGAAAAAAGAATTGGAAGACATACCTGGGATTTCTGTTTCCCTTTTTCAGCAGCCTGGATTTGAAGCTGTTCAATTCTTTCATTTATGGGAATCGTAGTTTCTTGGTTCGGAATCATAGAAAAGTTTCCATATTGGTTGAAAAAATTCTCATTTTGCAATTCATTTTCAGTAAAATTGAAGAAGTCATTTGAACCCATTGAACTCATAGGCGAAATATCAGAATCAGAAAAATACATTGAGAAAGCTGCATTGCCGTTTGGAGTTACCAATCTTTGACCACTAGAGATACTCAGATTAGTGGAAGGAGACGAATATGAGAAAGTGATACAAAAAGCAGGTTTTGGGTACTTGCCATGATCTTGTAACGCTTCCTCAGGGGTGAAAAATTGTTCAATTGTATCTTCATTGTCATCTTCGCCGGAACCCAAAGGAATAAAGTTTTCATCTTGAATTGGAGAAGATAAAATCTGGTTAACCACATCATGTATTAATCTTGAGTTCCTCACTTTGTAGTCAGAATCTGAGATGTCGTGGTATTGATTTGAGGTAAAGGTAAGGGGAGGAGGAGGAGATTCCCAGGTCCTAAGACGTTTTCCCAAAGTCGAATCGCCATGAAGAGGTGAGTTTAGGATATCATTAAGATCCGACAGATCGATAGATAAATCAGTAGATGAAATATCGATAGGGATAGACTGAGAAGGGATTACAGAAGAAGGTGATAGAGTAGAAGCATCTGATGCGTTTCCTGCATCTGAAACAGTTTCTCTATCAATTTGTTCATTGATTAAAACTTTAAAACCCGAAGCCCAACTCTGTGACTCGACCTCCGATTCCGATTCAGGACTGTCATCATAAATATCTTCTAAGCCAAAGTTATATTTGACCGCACAAATCTCTTCTACATGACCTAGGCGTTTGCAATGGTTACACACACGGTAAGGCAAATCCATATAAGTAAAAGCAATGATAGACTCAGGATGATGGCCGACTTTAACTCTAACAGAAGTTACAAGTGGTTTTTCGATATTAATGTCTACTCTTACAAAAACCTCTTGACCAGGTTCCGGTTGTGCATTAGGTGGATGTATTTTAGTTACAAATCCTAGGTGTGTGCCTATTTGTGCAATGATGAACTCATCATGGTGGAGGTATTGTAGATTAAGAAACTTAACCAAAACTGCAATTGTTTTTAGAATATTTCTTTCAATCGTCATTTCCGGAAACCATCTTGCCAAAGGAAAGGCATCTCCATACAAATGCCATGGTGTATTGACCATTATGTTGAACATGGTCTCCTTGTCCGAGGAAGAGATTAAGAAAATATTACAGCCAATTTGTTTAGTTTTGACAACATTTTTCTTTCCTCATCTCCACTTAAGAGCTTTTGCAACATTTGTTTTTGAAAAGGTAGTAGTCGAAAATATTCTAGCAATAATGGAGTTTTCATGTGTAAAACCATTCAGTAGAGGCATAGGAAAAGGGAGTACTTGGGTTTTAAAAAAAATTCCTTTTTGTGGTGGCTTTACCCATCTGTATGGGTTGCGAACTCATTTGTTGAAAGACAATGAGTTGTTGCGGAGACACCATTTTGAGAAAACAAAGACAGAAAAAGGAAAACTTTAAGAAAAAAAGACACTGTCAAGAAGAAGCTGCTTCAAAAGAGTAAACAGCTTTTACTCACAACATGAAGGAAAACAAACACTTTAAGACTCAGGTTTAGAACTGAAAAGGACCGCTCAGTGAGACTGAGCAATAAAGGAGAAAAAGACAGGGAATGAGAATGAGAATAAGGCCATAAGGCCCATAACTTCTTTGAACTTTTAATAATTTTTTTGAAAATTAACCTATTAGACTACAGGGCAGAGGACGTATCAGCTAGCTAGTTTGAGGTACACCACCGAAAGGTAAACCCGTGTATTTGCAAGGCTGTAAAAAAATAAAGGTGAATCTTTAAATTGTAAAAAGAAAGAATTAGTATTGGTTAAATAAAGCAGTTTAGAAAAAGCACGATTTATCTTGCTCCACGTATTGTACTCCCCATTTAATAGGAGTCTCTTCGACAAGTACGTGCATGAAGATAAATCTGACAGACACCACAATTGATAGCTGGCAAACTTCTAACCACTATTTGGGTCCCTTCTTTAGATAAGGGGAGTTCCACAACTCAGTAAACTTTTTTTCTCTTTTAATAATAATTTTTTTTTTAACTCTCGTAAATTTGAAATGTAAATTTAACTTACCCATTGTTTATGAGTTTTTCAAATTTGAAAAGTAACCGTTGGAGGAATTTTTCCAAAATTTTAACGGGTTCCTGTTTGGGATTTTTTTTTCCGAAACCAAGAACAAACTTGCGCTGCCGAAATTTAGATTGAAAGAACGATGATTAAGAATGATGATATGCTAAGCGATCAAAAGCTAAGTGAATGCACTACGCTGAATTGGTAAGCATTCAATCCAGGGAGAAGTTTAGAAGATTTAATAACTCCTCTCTAGCACCAAAATGTGGAAGACGAAGCAATTTCTCAAAGTTATCATCATAAAAAAACAGGAAGACGAAACGTTATTAAGCCTCATTAACTAGATACATCCTCCCTTCCCTAAGACGAATGCTATAAATAAGTTTGTTCTATCATATTCCCAAACCCATCTTTTCTAAAACCCTAAACTAGAGAAATCTCTAAAGTGAAGTCGAAATGACTAAACCTATTTTCCAGTTTCAGTTTATGATGCCTACCGGTGGAATTGTATGCTGTGAAGTACCATTAGCAGAAATACGAGCAGAAGATTCAAGATTTTTATGGTCGCGAACCCCAAGAAGTGGTTGTTGCCTTACCTGTTGCTGTTGTCGATGTTGTTCCTCTAAGAGCTTATGTTTTCAAAGATCAAGAACCAGGTTATATCATGTATTAAGATGTATGAAAAGAAAAAGCAGTTTAAGATATGTTTCAAGTTAAATTTCCATTTTTATGTTCAAAGTTGATGTCAAGGAGATGAAGCAGAAATGAATTAAAGATTAATTTTTGTTATTCTTGTTAGATTCAAAAACATTTTTGAATCCAGAGATCTAAAGATTAAAGTTTGAAATCCTTTGTTAGAGATGTTTGAGATATGAATTTTAAGACCAACCAATGATTCAAAAACCCCAAATTTTTTTTTTTTTTTTTAAAAGTTCCGAACCGTTTCACCACTTACCTTCCCATATTGAATCTGTTGTTTAGTAATCCAGGCTGCCTACTTTGGTGATTAAACAGAAAGACCCAGGTACCAAGAAATTTACTCCATAGTTAGTGGAGCTCGTTTAGAATGAAGAGAGAGGAAGAAGGAAAAGTCTAAACTAAGACAACTTTACTATTATTTTAATGGTTTTTTATCATCCCAGTTTATGAGAAGGGAGACCAAAGGTTTAGCCTCAAAGATTTACGACGGAATAAATACCTGTTTAGCGAACACTACCAAGAGAATTTGACACTTGATATTACAATGCCATCAGTTGTTCTATCCACAAGCACAAAAGTAGTGCGAAAAGATAGACATTAGCCAACAATCTTATGCTACTTCATATCTTAACAAAAAAATCCTGCTGGCATGGTCGACGTATCAAATATTAAAGAAAACAAATCTCAAAATTTTCTCCCTTTGGACGCATAGTTCATAGTTGGCTGGATATGTATAATTTCTCTAAGATTTTAATATGCAATAAAATTTTTCCCGTTATTAATGATTACAAAGCCCTGCCTAAGTCAAGTGTTCAGATTATTAGTCCCACATTCTTCTAATATTTAGGGAACATCATCTCATAAGTTTGACGGTCTTCTAATATTTTTTGTTAGTGATCAAGATAGGAAATCCTTGTTAACCATATAGCAAAATAAGTTGTGTTTATCGTAGACAAAGCATAGCAGTACAACAGTTTTACTAGGGCAGTACATAAAATCGACAAGATAGAAACTAGACTCTTCAATTAGTCCTGATTGAAAGCCAGCAAAAGACTATTACAAGTCTGCATTGCTAAGAAATGATCCAAGACACATGACTACAAACCATCATCAACCTTATGGTAGATGAGAAACAAAGGTTTAAAATATAAATTTCAACGAGCAAACCATCTAGGTGTTCTGCGCACTGGAAGTCTATCAAACCAGACTTCAACCCAACTTATAGTACATACCACACACTATATTAATCTAAGATCCATAGAACAAAAACATTTAACCTACTTAAACTACCTGAGTTCTAAATATTCTCACAGACGAAATTGGGTCGTCTTCGAAACAATGTCAGCATAGTGCCCCATCAAAGCTATGACCAAGCAACTAATCCCTACTGATTACTCGACATGAGGTGCTAAAATGGAATAACATGAGACAGGAAAGCTAGGTGATTAAACTAGGGAGCAGCATGGTAACAACCTGGGCAACAATGGGGCATTTCCCCACCCTGCTCAAGACACTTTGAAGCCTTAAACATTTGCTTCGACCAGCCAGTATTTAAGGTGTTAACTTAAGATAAATCCACCCAAAAATCAAACAGATTGACCCAGGTTTTGCAATAATTTATAAACCAAGCAAACTTCTACAATTACTAGTATCTTGAAACCAAAACATACAGGAAAGTATCTTGTCTACCGAAACACATGTCGCATTGGTCTGAAAAATGCTTACAAATACATTTCTGAAGTCTTCATAAACATCTAAAAGCTGAACCAAAATCCACTTGACCTTACCTCAGGAATGATAAAATATGCATCAGGCGGCCAAGGAAAGTTTGTGTAGTTTGTTGGTCATGCGCTTGTTCACTCTGAGAAACGAAAACCATGTTGGTTTTCCTAACACGCAGTGCTTCCACTTCCCTTCTGCTTCTGCTTAAGAGAAGCGGACTTGTTCCATAGCTTAAGAGACTGCCAAAATGGAAATATATCATTCGTTAAGGATCCACAAAACAATAATAGCTAGTATGACATCAATAGATTCACAGCAGCAGTAGAAAGTTATATTGCTGGCAACACCCAGAGAACTTCAGGGTCACAGATTTGGAAGGGACACTGCAGCAAGGTGTAGATATTGTAATGAAATGAAAGTAAGTTTATTGCTGGCAAGTTGGAGCTGGCTGCTGGCGGATAGATCAAAATATGGAATCATGGATGGATCCCCACTCTTCAGTATCCACCAGGTCAAAATAAACCTACAAGTGATCCTATGCCATTTCGCAGCCAACTGATTCAAACACAACAAGAGCTGAGAGTAGTTTGTTTCCCAAATATTTGTCCTTCCTCTTAATTGGTTTGGAAGGGTAGCTGCTCATTCAGAATTTATTTTGGCTTAATCTTTAGAAGGTCAAAATCCGTATGTTGTAGGGGAAATTTTTGTACACCAAAACCAGGGCTTCTTATATTAGCACTCCTGGTCAGCTAGATAACTGGCTAATCAGTTTCACATGCACTCAGCCTTAAAATGAATCGATTAAAGGAAGATCTCTGAATTACAAGCGTAACTTGTTTGTTTTCATTTTATTCCTCTCCTATCAAGTTCTCTAAAGCCCTTATTATTTTGTTTTATAATAATCAGAATATCAAAATCATTGTATAAAAAATAATTTGAATACAAGAAAAGTAAGAAAGAACAATAACCTCTTTGAAGTACATCAGCCCATCAGTCATTATCTCCAGTTGGAGATGTTTAATTTCATCAATGTCGGCCCTATCAAAATCGTCTCTTTCATCATCGCCCAATACTGACATTAACTCGTTAAATTTCTTCAACGCATTGTTTACAGCATCATTAGCACGTTCGGCTTCCTGCTTAAAAGACGGCCATAACAAGCAATTGCTTTTCACCTCTTTAACCTTGTCTATAGCTTCATAGGCTAAAATGACTTTGCGTTTATATTGAGCCAATTTTATTTTTTTCGGATCAGGACTTTTCTTTGCTTCTTTTTTCCCTGGGCGATTAGGCTTGGGGTTTCGGCACTATATTGTCTGATTTGGAAAAAGTCGGTAGTTCTAGGGTTTGAAAAGATTTGGGGGTGGAATTTTGAGATGGTGGTTAGGTTAAAATTGTTTGAAGGGGATGATGAAATCGAGCTTATGGAAGAAAAGGAAGATATGGGTTTTGATGTAAATGGGTTTCTCCTTCTTAGGAGTGTTGATGAAATCCTTGAAAAAACCATCTTTTGGAAACCAGATCTGAGATTTTTTCCTCTTTCCACAGGTAAATGAGAGTTATGTCGTGTTTAGTTTTAGCGTTGGCCTTCATAACTATATATATCGTGTCGTGACTGAAGGCACTTTTTACCTTCAGGGCCAGCCCTACGGCCCATGCCTTTACATACTCCCGATTAGACCTGGCACTAACCTGCACCGGATTGATCCTAATTTCATGAATTCATTTTTAGAACAGAAATGGTGACTGTGTATCTTACACTATATCGTCTTAAACTGATAGTGAGATGGGATTTGAGGTTGTTGTTGCTAAGAAGAGAAGTGGTGACCGTGTATCTTACAAAAATTCCAGAGCAACATCTGACAAGATTTTAGGTTGTTGTTTCTCTATGAATCTTTAATTTCATGAATTCATTTTTAGAACAGATGATAACTCCTGGGTTTACATTTTTTTGGTGCAAACAGTGAAGAGGATGATATGGTTGCCGGCTTAGTTTGAGCCGCGGGTTCTGATTGTTGTTGCTGGTAGTTTTTCGAGCCAAAGTCATATACAGAAGCATCCAAAGATCCGAACTGGAGACCTCCCATGGATGAAGAAATCAATGCTCATATACGTAACGGTACATGGACCAAAGTACCATATGTTGATGGAATGAATGTCATCGGTTCCAAGTTGGCGTTTCGAGTTAAGCAGAAACCAAATGGAGATATTGCCAGAAGAAAAGCACGGCTAGTTGCAAATGGTTTTCATCAAAGAGCAGGTGATGACTACGGTGAAACTTTCAGTCACGTGATCAAGCCTTGCACTATAAGATTAGTTTTATCTATAGCAGCATCACATAATTGGGATATGAAACAACTTGATGTTCAAAATGTGTTTCTTCATTGTGTGCTTGGAGAAGAAGTTTACATGAAACAACCTCCGGGGCATGTTGATCATGAGAACCCAACATATGTGTGTAAACTTAATAAGTCAATATACGGCTTAAAACAAGCTCCGCGTACGTGGTACTCCAAAATCAACTCTTATCTGATTGATTTGGGGTTCAAGGGCTCGATTGCTGATTCCTCCTTATTTATGCAACAATCAAAACACGGTATTACCTATGTACTTGTTTATGTCGATGACATCATAGTCACAGGCTCTAGTTCATTACTTATCAATAAACTCATAAATGATCTGAGTACAGAGTTTGCAGTTCGTGATTTGGGAAATCTCAATTATTTTTTGGGTATTGAGGTAATTCAACAAGGTGGTGCAATCATACTCAGTCAGCGCAAGTATATTGCTGATTTGCTTAAACGTACAACAACGGATGGTGCAAAGCCTGTCTGTACTCCTCTTGCAGCCAATACAAAGATACTACGAGTCGGCAACAACAAGTTTGATAATCCAACCATGTACAGAAGTGTTGTAGGAGATCTTCAGTACCTTCATCTTACTCGACCAGATATTGCTGTTGTAGTTGCAAAAGTTTTCCAATATATGCATGATCCGTATGAGGAACATTGGGAATTAGTGAAGCGAATTCTTCGTTATCTGAAACACAAAGTTGAATATGGTCTGGCAATACGAAAATCAATTGATTTATCACTACATGCTTATTCTGATAGCGACTGGGCAGGAAATTTAGATGACAGAAGGTCAACAAGTGGATATTGTATCTACTTTGGTGGCAATTTGATATCATGGAGTGCAAGGAAACAACGCACTATGTCTAAATCAAGCACTGAAGCTGAGTATCGAGGCATTGCAATAGCTACATCAGAACTGGTATGGATTCAGTCATTGCTCAAAGAACTAGGAATTCCTGTGTCTACTCCTTCTTTATGGTGCGACAACCTTGGAGCAACATATCTTACAGTCAATCCGGTGTTTCATGCACGTACTAAACACATAGAAACTGACTACCATTTTGTCAGAGAAAGAGTGGCTATCAAACAATTAGAAGTCAAGTTCATTTCTTCTAAAGATAAAATTGCAGACATCTTTACTAAGGGCCTAGCTTCACCAAGGTTTCAATATCTCAGAGACAAGTTGAACATTCGACAACTCATGCTCAACTTGAGGGGGATGTTAAGGATACAACAACTAAAGCCTATATCAGTGGCTTGATTAGTGCTGATCCTTTATAATGCCAGCTACCAGAGAATCTTTCCTCAATCACAGTTATACGTCCTGTATCAAAGACATGATTTGTGCAATATTTTTGTTATTCTCATTCATGTAATATCTGCTCTATTTAGAGTAATGTAGCTTGTATAAATAAGATAATTCTCCACCAAGATAAGTGTGGAAGATTTCACCAAATATTTCTTCTCAACTATAAGAACATCGTACTAAACTTCTGCGGCCTGTTCAAATAATGATTTCAAACCATTTTGTTTCTTGACCTTTAAATATATCAGATGCTTCCATAAAAGGGAAGTAATATGCCCAAATTAGATTCTTCACAAACGATCTCCATATCTGGCGAAGTAGATCGTTTTCATCCAGCACATGCTTGAGAACAATGCAAATCCAAATCCACCAAAACAACCCTAATATTAGAATAAGAAAACTAGTCCTGATAGTAATGTGAAACCATCGGACCGTTCTGAAAATCATAATAATTGTTTCTAAACAAAAAAAATTTATTGAAAGATGAATATGTACAAAGAAACAAACTCGAACCGTCCGGTAGATCTGCCAAAACCAAACGGATAAAGGATCGAATTTTGAAGAAAGTAGTTTCTTTTTTTGTTCTTCTTTGCTTCATAGAGAAAAGAGGAGAGGTCCTAATGTTTAGTTAGTTGGCCAGAGGTGTCCTAAAAAATTTAAAAATCCTAAAGTACTAAATTATCCTTCAATCAATTACAAAAGAAAATATAAAATCACAATCATGACTCTATTCTCCTTCAATCTTTAACCATAACCCTTCCCATTTCATTTTTATTTTATCGTGTTTTATTAATCTGAGATATAAATAAAACACAAAATTGGTTAAAAAGACCAAAATCAACAATTTCTGGGTGAAAATGACGGTTAGATTTTGATACTGTTTAAATGTAAAAAATGTAAAAATAGCCAGGATGTAACCAGTTTCATCCTGCCAATTTTTAAATATTTTTTCTTATTTTTAATTTACACAGTATGTATCCAGTTTCATCCTTGGTATTTTTTAAATTTAAGCTAGGATGAATCCAGTTTCATCCTTGCTATTTTTTTGTCCATTTCACCCAAATTATTTTTTACTCGTCCATTTGAACCGTGTTCTAAAAATATTTGGACAAATGACCCATTTTCCGTAAATAAAACCTACTTTTTATCTGTCATGGTTACGGTTTACGTGAGGTAAGATTTGGGAAAAATATTTTTTATTTGTTGTTTTTGTGTTTGTTAGGTTAGGTTCATTCAAATTCCATCAAGATTAAAAGTTGTAGACGCAGTTATAGTTAGGTGTTCTTCATCTGCGAACCGTGATCTTAATTTTTGAATCTCTTACTGTTGGGAAATGAAAAACTCTCAACCGTAAGTTTTAAATTTTATATTTCCGCGTGAGTTTTGGTTGGATTTTCTAACCGTAATCAAGGTATTGTCGGCTTCAACTGCGCTCACTGGTAACCATAAATATCCTTGATGTTCAGAATTTACAAGTACTTAGGATTTTAGGTGAGGTTCGATATCTAAGATACCAACTGTATGACTCACAATCGTTACAAAAAAGAGGGAGACTAAACCGTAAAACAATCTTACTAACCGTAATTAAATAGTTCGAACGGTAGAAATTTTCAAAACAAAGAGAACAAATTACGGTTGGTACTTGAAAACCAAGAAACTAACCGTAAGTTAATTACAGTTTGTTTGTGTATTAAAAAATAAGACCATGACTGGTTAACTAGGTAAGTAAGGAAATAGGTCTTAACTAAAATTAGAAAACACTGGCAGTGGAGATATGTATAATCAAATGGGAAGAATTCTGAGCCTTAAGAGTAGTATACCATTTGTTGGAAACAGTAACACCAATGTCACTTTTCTACTCCTGGTTAATCATTAATGCTTCTCAAAGAGAATGAACTCAACGAAACTCACTGTCATATTTTCAAGCAAGTGCCATATCTATAGAGTGCAAAGTCCAAACTGCATATGTTCATTCATTCAAAATCATCAATTCCATCACCTTAGATTTCAGTTGCGAGAATGTGAGTGTTTAAAAATAGATAGTATTTTGTTTTAGAAATTGTACTACTTGGTACTATTGTTAATGTTGAGGTCAAAACAACAGTAACTGATGCGATTATAAAATAGATAGACAATAATATCTCAACATAAGTAAGATGTAGCAAAGGAATTTACCCATGATCTAAAATTTTCCACCTTCCTACGATATGTTTTTTGCAATAGTCAGCATGTCCTGCAAATCAAGTTATTCTTAATAATTTGATCTTTGATCATGAAGCTAACTTTTTACTAAGAAAACACAAATAAGTTTTGTTGATTCTCAGCAACTGAAAAATCTACTCCAAATATTTCAAGCATATCCAAACTATCAGATTCTAAATCTTCCATGTAATCTTTTTATGTTTATCGATTGGTATTGTTCCCGGATTATTCACCAATCTGCAAAAAACAGAAAGTCGTCCGCCCAAAAAAATGCAAAAATTCAGGAAGAAAATTCAAACAAAACCCATACCCAAGAATTCTAGCAAACATAAACCTAACTACAACATTAAAAAAAAAACTCGAGTTAAGTTTTAGAGAAGAAAATCCATAATCAAGCAAAAAATATTTTTACTAATTACGTGCTGGGATTTTCAAAAAATGAGTTGATAAATAGAAATAGATGATGGATTTGAATACGTTTAAAAATACAGAGCGCCTCAGAGGTGGGAGAAGAAAGATATTTTTTTTTTATTTACTGGCGATTCGGGGGAGCTAACATTAACCAAACGACACACATGCGATATTTTAAATTAAGTGAGTGACCGCAGCATTAGAAATTGAAGAGATTTCATTTCAAATTCTTTATGAACCTACAATGCACCACAACCGTGAATTTATCTTCGTGAGGACAAATCTGAACCACCACTAACATGGGAAAACTTAGCCAAAATGTGTTATGTATTCTTGATGATATATATAAAGGTTATTTACCATTTAGTACCTAGAAAATCCATAACCTATCTTTGATACCTAACTAAGGGTTAGTACCTTAACCAGATGTTGACTGTTAGAGACTAGGCTTGATCTAACAGTTTCTTACTTTTTATATTTTATTTCATTTTTAATAATTTAATTATGGGAATTCGTCATTTTGTGTATCGTTCACGGTATAGTTATTGTGTGTGTTGTTCACGTTATAAGGTCCATCCTTCCAAATCAAGTCTAACCATTGGCTGCAAATTCCATTTCGTGCATGTAACCATCATCGCCGACACCAATGTTGGAACACAAAACCCACCTTAGGTCAATAACCACCGCTGCAATCATCATTGTAACATCATTTCTCTTGGGTGTTCTTCTCTCTCGGAACGAACCCATTATCACCGATAATCATTTCAGTCGCAAAATTCATATTAGAGAAACACAACAAACCTCAATTTGAGTCTACACTTCTTGTTATTCCTCCCTAAATTTCAGTTCAATAACACAATCGATTCCTCATCTCTGTCGCTGTTACACATCAATCACATGCCAAACACTCCATCTTCATTCGAATTATAGTTCCATTAATCAAGCCTTCTCTTAAACCCAACTTCTTTTCACACCTAGAAACCAGTGTTTTAAAACCCATCCCGGAAATCGACCCAATAAATTCACTGGGTTGGGTCAATCAGGTTCAACCAGTGGATTGATGATAGACGCATTTATGTGTCTATTTTGTTCTCAATATTCTGTATTGTTAGACTCGATTAAGTACTTATTGTGTTATTTTGTGTTTTTGTAGATGTTTTTAGAGAAATAAGCCTTTGCGGCGAAATGAGCTCGAAAAGTAGTGTTTTACACCCCAGGATAATGTACCGGAGGCACCTCAGAAATGCACCGGAAGCGTCCCAGAAATGTACCGGAGGAACCCAGAAAAATTACTATTTCCACCCCAAAATTACTATTTCCACCCCAATTGTTAAAGGTACACCCGTATAGGATTAGGGGGAGGACACTTTTCTTCTCATAATTCAAATTTTGGAAAAAGGCGGGAAATTTCTAAACAGTTCTGGCAGAATTTCGATCGTCAAAATGAAGGGGTTATGGGTCGATTCAATGGCTGAAATTTGGTATAGAGATGTGATATAGGTTAAGGAACATAGTATGGGTGACATGATCGATCAAATTTGGCTGGAATTTTCGGTATGATTCACACACCCAAAACAGAGCACGTGGACTGTAACACGAGCAAAATTGAAGTTCTTGTGTGCATGGGGGAGTTCTGCTGGCGTTGGAAGAGTGTTGAGGCGTGAATAAGTCGAATTGGAGCGTGCTGGACCAGATAAAACGCGTGAAAAGCTAAAACAGGAAAGAAAATATCCGAAAATATTTTCTTTCACTGCCGAGGATTTGTGGAGTTATGGAGGAGATTCGATGCATGCTTCGGGTTTAAATAGAGTCCTTGGAGGTCAGAGAAAGGTTGTCGAGAGTCTGGGGGGCTGAGGAGAGCCAGAGAAGAAGAAATTCGAGTTTTCCCAAACTCGGTTTCTGCTGCTACTGCTGCTGATGAACATGAAGAACACGAAGAACAGACCAGCAACATCAATCGTTTTTCTACAGTGATAACGACTCACATCTGTGGGTCGTACATCAGACAGACTTATTTGCTACAGCATTTGCGACACAGCTGCAGCAGTCTTATTTTGTCACTGTGGGTCGTAGTTCTCTGGTTTTATTGTATTTCTCATATTCTCATCATTTGTAAACCATTTTTGAGCCATAATAAATTATTTTGAGAGCATTTTTACTATGATGAGCTAAATCCCTCGTAACCAAGGCAATGGAGGAAGCTATTCACGCAACATAAATGGGTAACTATTTCATTTAATTATATAATTCACCTAATCGCTGCTTTTGCAGAGTTTTAAATTATTTGAATGATTGTCTTAATTATTTGTTATTCAGTTTGATAGGTTATGCTTGGTTTAATCTCTTGATAATCTATGCTTAAGGTTTACAAATAATGTTTGAGAATCTGTATGATTGATAGTGAATTAAAGATAAAAGAGGACTTAAGAATTGAATAGAGTTTTGAAATATTTATCATTCAATTTTGCATAATAGTGGAATCTAGTGTCTTGGTTACCTCTCGCACCCATTGTTAATAATTTTGTATATAATTTTATTAAATCTTTAAATTTAATCTTCACAAGTCCGAGAGTTTGAACCTCATTACTACAACCCAGAAAATCATTAATCATTTTGGCGCCGCCGACGCGGATTTGTGTTTAGGTAGAATTTTTAGGTTTTTATTATTTTTTTTATTATTATTTGTTCCTTTTTACGTTTCTTTTTGTGTCTTTGATTTACAGGTTCGAAGTGAAATACTAAGGACTTGGGAACAAAAAGCTTAAAGTTAAAAGCTAAAAGAGAAGAAAAAAAAGACATAATTTTTTTTTAGGATTTGTAAATAGGCTTTATTTTTCATAATTTTTGTAATTTTTGGACTTTTTATTTGGACTTTATTCTGGACAATTGGACTTTATTCTTTTTTTTTAACCTTACGGAAGGGTATTATTATTAAAAAAAAAAATTTATATAAACTGTGTGCAGGGAAGGACGACGATTATTATATCTTCTCGTCCCCTCTGGTTCGTACATGACATAGGAGTCGTGGCCCGAGTCGACTTCAACGGTTCATCCCCCGTATGGTACGGGAGGTAAGTCCATCGAAACACTCGCGAATCTCCTGTCAGCGGGCTTACTGTATTCCTTAAGGTGATTCATTGATTGAGGACGAATTTGGACTGTTTTTAAATTCCTAGTAAAGGGCAAGGCCTGGCCAATACAAGATAAGGGTTCGGATTTCATCACCGCTCCCTTCTTGCCCGCCTTAGGAAAACGAAACCTAACGCGAACCCAAGCTTTAAAATTTGGAATAGAACGAGACCGATAGGGTAACGAGCTTAATAGGAAACTCGTTCGAAAAATATTGGTTCCTCTTTAAGCACACTTCAAAGTTCATGATGGTTTCTGTGAGTTGAATGCGTAACTGCGCCGCCTTCTAATGCGGTGAGGCCTTGGGTATCAAAGCTCTACTAAGCTTCCCTCGCCTCGATTCAACTTACATTAGCTCGGATTGATTCCAGAGGGGTGTGCTCAAATTGTAACGAATTCCTTTTCGAAGGAATAGAAGCTGGTCTAGAAAAAAATCTAAGTGGAGCCATCATGCTTTTTTTTTGCTATAAATCTTTAGGTTTGCTTTGGTGGAGTCGAGTCGGCCTTGTTTGTGGTTGTGTAGAATTCCCTTGCAATTAAGAATGTCGAGATGGTATGATAGAAGCCAATACAATGAATATCGACCTGAATTTGAATATGGACATCATCCTTTCTATGACCATGTTGGGAATAGTGGTTGGGAACGCTATCATTTGGAAGGATATGGGTCATACCCTGGTGAGCCCAATTACTATCCACACATGCATCAGTCTTACGAGCAAGAAGATTATAGTACTAGTTCTTCGTCTCTAGAGGATACAATCAAACTATTGAAAAGTAGTCATTTTTATGATCCCTCTGTTCCTATTCCTCCTTTAGAAGAGTCCCTCAGGGAGTTAGCTGAGTCGACGCGTAAGTTAGATGAGATGAATAATGTAATTCTAGACGAAAGAACTACAATAATGAGTGAACTTTCTATAGAGGAATCCCTCAAGCTGATGGCTGAGACGAACGAAAGACTTGCTCGAAATAATCTTACATTCCAAAATAGTGTTTCTAATTTTACCCTTGATGTAAATAGTGAATATTTGCCTAATTTAGAGGACGAGGTTAGAATAAAAGACACTACTTATTTAGATAAGGTTCAATCATCTTCGTACTATGATAATGAGGATAGCAGTAATGAAGAATCTGAAATATGTAGGCATAGTGATCATGAGTCTAGTAATCCAATTGAGCTGTATAGTGATTATATTATTTCTAGTTCAAATCCAAATAATTTTTATGATTATTCACCTATTCAAAAGGACGAGGATTTGATTAGGGATACCACCGTTTTAGACGATGTAGTTTTTCCTTTTGATTACGAAGCCGATAGTGGTTTAGAGGAACGGTTTCATTTCGAAAATACTGTTTTAGAGTCTAGCGACTTAGAAACAATAGTCTTGGAAGAAGAAGATAGACCCGTAGAGATGAGTAAAGATGCACTACCTGATAATAACTTAGAAGAATCTCTTGAATATTTTAAGGACTCTGAAGATACGGAAACTCAAGAAATAATTAGAGGTCTATCTAGAGACACTAAAAACTCTAAGTTTGGGGGTGATTATCACTTCCCTAGTGCCTTACCTTTGACTCTCAGAAAGTACCCACACTTAGGACTTGATATCTCTGCCTCGACCATTTTACAAGATTATCTTCATACACGTTTTCCCGAACCTAATGATTTCCAGGAAGAAGTTCAGTCGTTAGAAACCCATCCTCTGGTTGATGTGGTTTGCCCAGGCTATGATCCCCAGATTGACTTTGTTTTCCCACCAAATAGTTTTCTTCCAACTGTGGGAACGTTTATATTCCAAATGTGTCGAATATTAAGTTGTGAGACTAAACCTAAATGCTTTAGGAAATTAGAATCGACACATTTTCTTAAGAATGACCACTACTCTAATTGTGGTCAATTATGTAAGTCAAATCTTATTGACTTAGAGGATCCTCAGTTATTTAGGTTATTATTGTGCGCTTCTAAGATCATATTTGAGTTTTTCCAGACTCTAGGACCTAATGATTCGGATCCCACCTATGAAGAAACGCAGCCAATGAAAATTTTCTATTTAGACCCTTTCGTAGAACCTGAACCACAATTAGATATAAATTTCTTAATCAGGAAACTAAGTAAGGGCATGCTAGTCTTGTTCACTTTCTTGGTTCATTGCAGTTTCCTTTGGTCAGCTCTATTTAGTTTTGAAGACCCGCAGTTATTTCGACTGTTACTTTATGGTTCGAGTTGTCTAATCCTTTCCTAAGTCTGGATGAAGACTTTAAACTTAGCACTTCTTGGGAGGTATCCCATGCTCATGCAACACAGTAATATCTTTCCTTAACTCTTTCGCTTCAAATGGTAACAGTTTCTCCTTGTTCATGCTTTTAGTTTCATCTTTAGAACATTGAGGACAATGTTAGATTTAAGTTTGGGGGTATGGGAGAAACTTTTTAGTTGCAATTAATAAACTCCAGAGCCTAGAAATTTATGCGTATTCAGGATGACGCTAACTAATCTAAGTGGATGGAAGCATCTTGGTTGTAGGAGTTGAGTAACCAATTTGATTAGATGGAAACATCTATAGTGTCCATTCATAAAAGCACAGAGCTCAGGTGTTAGAAATAACATGATAGTTGCACCATATCTCGTTGAGTCCTTTTCATTTCTTTTATTTTATTTTATTTTAAACTATGTTTCTCTAAGTGATTAGGTGGGGAACACGATTCAAGTTGTTACCACTGCTAGGATGAATTAGAGTGACTGAGTTACTAAAAAAAAAAAAAAAAGACCGGACCAGTTAGACCAATCGGAATAAGTATTAACACTTGGATAGCAATATGCGTGTGTTCTCCCTGTTTCCGTCGCCTAAGCAAGCGTGGAATGCAGGACCCGTGGGAACTATCGTGTAATCTGCTGACAAGAAGCATGCGCTTGGATAAAAAAGATCTATTCATGCCGTTAAGTTAAAAAAAATGGTTATTGTTCTGTGTAGTCAACTGCTGGTTCCCTTGTATTTGTCAGTTTGTTGATCTAGATTTAAGTTATTGACCACTGGTTCCCTTGTATATGCCAGTTGTGTTGATATAGTCAGACTGGTATCTCAGTCCATTAGGATAGGTTCACTCTGGCAGTGGCCTTCAGACAGATATGTGAAACATCGATCATTTGGTTAACATCAAAACCATCTATATTTTTCTATTTCCATCTCCTTTTTCTATACATATGATTAGTTTGACTCCAAATATGATGTCCATAGTGCAACTATATGAGTAGAGCTCTGTCACTTTATATGAATTTTAGTATGCTTGAGTGTAAACTCGTGTACAACAATTGGAATTTCGCATCAGGGTACTTCCTCCTGTAGTCAGTGTTTGTAAGCCAACCAAGGAGATTCTTTAGTGCCTTCCAAGGTTCGTTGTAGATAGCTAGGGTCTGGAGTAAAGGTTTTGTGGGTACACCTCTGGTAAACTCTCCCGAGATTAACTCGGTCACTACGGACACCTAATGAGTTAGGATTTTATTTTTGCTCGAGGACTAGCAAATAATAAGTTTGGGGGTATTTGATAGACGCATTTATGTGTCTATTTTGTTCTCAATATTCTGTATTGTTAGACTCGATTAAGTACTTATTGTGTTATTTTGTGTTTTTGTAGATGTTTTTAGAGAAATAAGCCTTTGCGGCGAAATGAGCTCGAAAAGTAGTGTTTTACACCCCAAGATAATGTACCGGAGGCACCTCAGAAATGCACCGGAAGCGTCCCAGAAATGTACCGGAGGAACCCAGAAAAATTACTATTTCCACCCCAAAATTACTATTTCCACCCCAATTGCTAAAGGTACACCCGTACAGGATTAGGGGGAGGACACTTTTCTTCTCATAATTCAAATTTTGGAAAAAGGCGGGAAATTTCTAAACAGTTCTGGCAGAATTTCGATCGTCAAAATGAAGGGGTTATGGGTCGATTCAATGGCTGAAATTTGGAATAGAGATGTGATATGGGTTAAGGAACATAGTATGGGTGACATGATCGATCAAATTTGGATGGAATTTTCGGTATGATTCACACACCCAAAACAGAGCACGTGGACTGTAACACGAGCAAAATTGAAGTTCTTGTGTGCATGGGGGAGTTCTGCTGGCGTTGGAAGAGTGTTGAGGCGTGAATAAGTCGAATTGGAGCGTGCTGGACCAGATAAAACGCGTGAAAAGCTAAAACAGGAAAGAAAATATCCGAAAATATTTTCTTTCACTGCCGAGGATTTGTGGAGTTATGGAGGAGATTCGATGCATGCTTCGGGTTTAAATAGAGTCCTTGGAGGTCAGAGAAAGGTTGTCGAGAGTCTGGGGGGCTGAGGAGAGCCAGAGAAGAAGAAATTCGAGTTTTCCAAAACTCGGTTTCTGCTGCTGCTGCTGCTGCTGATGAACATGAAGAACACGAAGAACGGACCAGCAACAGCAGTCGTTTTTCTACAGTGATAACGACTCACATCTGTGGGTCGTACATCAGGCAGACTTATTTGCTACAGCATTTGCGACACAGCTGCAGCAGTCTTATTTTGTCACTGTGGGTCGTAGTTCTCTGGTTTTATTGTATTTCTCATATTCTCATCATTTGTAAACCATTTTTGAGCCATAATAAATTATTTTTGAGAGCATTTTTACTATGATGAGCTAAATCCCTCGTAACCAAGGCAATGGAGGAAGCTATTCACGCAACATAAATGGGTAACTATTTCATTTAATTATATAATTCACCTAATCGCTGCTTTTGCAGAGTTTTAAATTATTTGAATAATTGTCTTAATTATTTGTTATTCAGTTTGATAGGTTATGCTTGGTTTAATCTCTTGATAATCTATGCTTAAGGTTTACAAATAATGTTTGAGAATCTGTATGATTGATAGTGAATTAAAGATAAAAGAGGACTTAAGAATTGAATAGAGTTTTGAAATATTTATCATTCAATTTTGCATAATAGTGGAATCTAGTGTCTTGGTTACCTCTCGCACCCATTGTTAATAATTTTGTATATAATTTTATTAAATCTTTAAATTTAATCTTCACAAGTCCGAGAGTTTGAACCTCATTACTACAACCCAGAAAATCAATAATCAGTTGATCGGTTAATTTTTGATTAAATATAAATGATTTGAATTGTTAAAAATAAATTTGCTCCAGTGAAAATTATATAAAGATTGTGTTTTTGTAATGTGATACCTCTTTGAGTTTGATTTTTTGAAATTTAACTTTTTTTTTTGAGATTTCACTAATTTTGCGCGTTTGAATGAAATAATATGATGCAAAATATTATACATTAGAAAAAACATATTGAAATATCTATTAAATTTTAAAATGTCGAGGATAATGATACGCAGCATCAGCTGCCATAGGGGTTAGACACTTTATTTAAGGATGATTAGGCCCATGTTCGTGTCTTTATAGGAAAGTAAAACATTTTTATAAAATTAACCTATCGTATGGTATTAGGTTGAAGCGGTAAGAAAAGGTCCGAGTCATACGAGTATCAGTCTAACCGGCCATGTCAACCAACTTTTATAAAATAAAGCGTTTTCGAAGGAATTTGCTGGGTTAATATTGAACCAACCAGGAAATGTGACTGGGTTACCGGTTCTGCGGTCCTGGCTGGGTTTCCAAACACTTCTAGAAACCCCAAATTTTATTTTGCTTCTATTGATAATAAACGAAATTCTAATCCAAATTAGCCAGTGTTTCCTACAATCATTAGTCCATGGAGTTGATTCCAAATGTATTCACGGTTGCAAACTTCCCAAACAACCATCAACACAAGCACCAAAAATTATTTCCATCATCAACGCCACCTTTCATACCAAACAAACCCCTGAAATCTGTTGATTGAACCACCTATTTCACTGAAACCAGTAACCCCGTCTGTTTGCCTATCTAGATCCCCTTTTTCTCTTAATAAGAACCTCACCAGCTTGACATAGGAGTTGTAATTTCATTTTTATATTGAGTTTTTGTTAATCTTATTACTGTGAAACTAAGAGCGTGAACAATAAACACAATAAAATTATATTTATTAAAATAGAATAATAAGCAATCAGGTCAAATCTAGTCCCTGAAAGTCAACATCCGGTCTGTTAGAGCACTGCTCGATCGAACTCGCATGTTTGTCAATGTTAGTGATCAAAACTACAAGTCTTGATTTCTAGCTTATTTATAGATGTCTCAGACTAGGACATATATTGTATAGTTGAGCTTAGTGTTCACGGCGTTCATCATTTGAAGACGAAGAACTACTAAGGGGAGTTTTGTGGAACTTCATCGATAAAAGGTATGTGGAGACTTGAAATCATCTATCACTTGGAAAGTATAATTCTACTCTATCTCCTATATTGAGACATAAGTCGTATTACGATATAGTTTTCTATATACACATTTGAGATTTCGAGCTGAATTTATCTCGCTTACATATTTCTCGAAATATGTGATGAAAAGCTTTCGATTCGACCAAGTTCATCTTATATCATGAGAAAATTGCCGAGTAACATCTTACATGGTTTGTGTGATAAAATCATTTGGTGTAGACTTGGAATGTTTCGACAATGATTCTTTCAATATCTTGAAAATTCCTTTGATGCTAATAATGTGTAAAAACGGCTATTGTCATCCTCTAAGAATGTTTCAATGATTGAAATAAAGATCTTAGAATCATGTAACCATCTTTGGATATAAGAATATAATGTGTTTGCACATTTGTGTATAAGTCCAAAACCGGGAACCAAATGTATACATACTTGTGTGTGTACGAATTGGTTGATGGACACTGGTTAAGTATGCGTACCCGTATGCATACAGGCGGAAGTTCACGTCTGTGAATTTCTGGCGAGTTTGGAAATAAAAAACCATCTCAATCAGTTACCAAAGTATGCGTACCTGTACGCACACTGACGGAAAGTTCACGTCCGTGAATTAATGCCGAGTTTGAAAACTAAAAAAAAAAACTCAAATCTGGTTACTTAAATACGCATACCCGTACACATATACTTAAGTGGTTAATCTATAAAATCGGTCATGTACATGAACCTAAACATTTATAAAATAAGCAATGCAATCATTGCAAACCGTGGCTATAATGTTCATGTATCAATTCGAGTGAATCAAAACGATTTTGCTTCAATTGTGTTCTTGTGTAATTCTATGAGAATATAGCAATCGAACGGTTCCTCAACTAGTTTCATTTGAGTCATTTGAACTACTTATGATTAAGATGAATAAGGTTAATATGAGAGTGATCATATGGCTAACCTCGGTTAACTATTTGTGAACCAACATGGTGTACACGTTTAGGTACAGTTACATAAACCTAAATTATGGTACATTTCATTTGTGTGTAACAATCTAAGTTCGATCTAAAAGTTGAAAGATACTAGCTTGGTTGAATCAGGTTTTTCATCTAACGGTGAATATTGAATGATTTCTTACCAAGGTAACTTAGATTGCAAACCTTGATTTGAAAATTACATAAAGGAGAACTCTAGTAACTGGGAAACCTAATCCCCACACCTCCTGTGTGCTACTAGTTGCATAACTAGAGTCGATTCTCCTTTAACCTTAGGTTTCTATCGAGACCCTCTAGGTTAACGACTTCGAAGACTTCATTGGGATTGTGAAGCCAGACTCCAAATATTTTCTTTGTATTTGCGTGTTCTGATCTTGCTCGATTCTATCGTATTAAGTACAGTTGAAATAATTGACTCGAGATTAATTCTCCGATAGGAAAGATAAAACTAATCACAAACATCTTTGTCTCATCGTTTGTGATTCCATAATATATAGTTTCAATATCATACGATTTAGATTATTGTGAGGTGATTGATAATACTAGGTTGTTCTTCGGGAATATAAGTACGGTTTATCAATTGGTTCTTGTTCACTTTGATTTATCAAAAGACAGAACAAAAACTCTTGGGTATTTCTGTGGGAGACAGATTTATTCAATCCTATAGACTTTTCTGTGTGAGACAGATTTGTTTATCAAGTATTTGACTTAAGGTCGTAACAACTCTTAGTTGTGGGTGAGATCATCTAAGGAATCAAGTGCTTAGTATCCTGCTGGGATCAGAGACGTAAGGAACGCAACTGTACCTTGAATCAGTGTGAGATTAATTAGGGTTCAACTACACTCCAGTCCGAAGTTAATTAGTAATAGGATAGAGTCTGTAAAAGCTTAATACAGTGTGGTTTTCAATCTGTACTAGGTCCCGGGGTTTTTCTACATTTGCGATTTCCTCGTTAACAAAATTTTGGTGTCTGTGCTATTTCTTTTCCGCATTATATTTTGTTATATAATTGACATATCACTGGTTGTGCGTTAAGACCAATCCATTAGAATATCCAACCTTTACATTGATTTACACTTGAACATTGGTCTTTGGTACCGTTCAAGTTGTTTCACAGAATAATCATGCTCACGGATTTCTATCTGTTTGATTTGTTGATTACGCTGTGAAACAGAAATATTAAACTCTAGATTGAGTCTGAATGTCTAGTTGATTCTATAGAAAATTTATTTCAATCATGGGTTTATGTAGTTAATGGCTATGATGCTCCCATTGTAGTAGTAGGTAATGCAACCGTTCCTACGGATATTGGTGCATATGACGCTGCTGAGATACTTGCTGCAAAACAAAACTTCGACGATTTGAATGCCATTACCCATATCTTCAGCACCATGTGATTGTGTGCACTCGGTCTAAAGATGCTTGGGATATCTTAGAAACCGTATTCGAAAGTAATACCAGTGAAAAGGAAGATAGGCTTCAAACCTAAATTCCGATTAGGAAATCCTTCGTATGGCAGACGAAGATCATTTGATGAGTTTAATCACAAAGTGAATGAAATTGTTAATGTATCTTTTGCATTGGGTAAGACTATTCCTTAAAAGGACATTGTGATGAAAATCTCAGATCACTGCCATCTAGATATGATTCTCAGAAGCATGTATCATTGAGGGAAATAACCTTGATACTCTTTCCATAAGTACTCTTGTGGGAAATAATTAATTGCTTGATCTTGATCAGAATACAGTCAGAACTTCTGCGTTCAAAGCTGTGACCATTACAAGTGAAGCTTCTAGCTTGTTGTGGGCTGACTAATGTTGTTCTAATCATGTTGATTCTAGTATATCACTAATGACACAAAAGCTCAAGGATATGGTAAAGAAAAGCAAAAGATCCGAGAGATCATCTTCTCTCTCTATTTCTTCTGATGATTCAAGTCAATAAAAATTATCTCAGTGTCCCAACGTCTTACATATTGTTGTAGTGTGTGCGGAAAGTTCAGCCTTCTCGGTATAAGTTTCATATAACTCAAATTCCAGTTTGGAATGAGAATCTGAAACTGAGATCCTAGAATTTCGGGATAATTTTAAAGAAATTCACCAGGAAAATATTCAACTGAAGGAAGTTTTGAATAAACTTGAATCATCGCTACAGGTTAAAAATGTTGAGATTGACTGTCTTTATGATGAATTCACCAGAGCCCTTCCTTTAAAAGAAAAAAAATCAATTTTCTTAAATGTGACCTGCAAAGGTTGTCCGGAAGCTCTGAAAAAATTTAGCAATGTTATTTGGTCAAAATACTTTTGGAAATACAAGTGGATTAGGGTTCAAAATTAAGATCGTGAGCACAACAAACTCTTTTGTTCCAGCCGGTTCTGGATCAATTGTTCATGTGTGTTGCGACAAACAAGAATCATCTGTACAAAGCAAACCTTCTTTGCTTTGCTACTTTTGTGGAAGTACAAGTCATGTCCAAATTAAGTGTTGGAAATTCAAGAGGAACAACAAAAGAATTACCAAACTTCAAAATGACATACAAAAGATGAATCTGATTCTGGAGAAGCAGTCAGTGACACCTGGGAACAAGAAGAAGTTCAAAAGATTCAGAGACAGACGAGGTAAGTCTGTTAATCCTATAAACCTTGAAATGTCACCTCGTGACACAAGATGTGAACATTTTGTTCACTCCATTACTATCTGATTCATGGTAATGAACTGTATCCTTATTTTAGACTTGGAAAATAAGGATTACTTCAAGGTTATTCAAGTCTTGTAAATCTTTTGTTAATTTTGTGTTCTATTTTGAGCAAGTAAATATCTTATTGTTGAAGTAGATAATGGATCATGAACCGTGGAGACTTTTTCAAAGTCCTTTAGGGTTTTACTATCCTAGAAGTCTATTTAAGTTCATTTTTGAACATCATTATTCTTTACATTCTCTATTCAAAAGATACAGTCTCATGGCTCCTACAACAAGAGGTACCATAAAAAGAGATGTTGTAGAAGCAGTCAATGTGTATCTGTGTGAAGGAATTCAGTCCTCAAGGAAAAGAAAGGTAAATGGTACGATTAATGATCCAGGTTCTTCAGCTAACTGCCTATTGTCTTTTTACCTTTGCCAATTTATATTGATAAAAAGGGGGAGAATTATTGTGTAGTTTCATACTACAAATACATATGGTTTACGGATCATTATGTAAGGGGGAGTGGTTTTCATGTGGAGATGAAGTATTGACTGAGGGGGAGTGATACATATCACCATAGTATTGTTGTCAAAGTTGTGATACAATTGGAATTTGATGTTGTGTAATAATACTATGACACTGTATAACAATGATTGAGAGAATTTGTTTTCTCATTGATATCACTACTGATCTTCAACAACTATGATGCTGAATTGAACACGTTTAGAATCATGGGGTACTTGTAAGTGACAAAGTTTTCGAGTCGTGTTGAAAATGCCAAGGAGATAAAGCATTTGGATGAGAATCTATAATTTTTATTTATTTTGCAATCCATATATATTGATAGTTTTGTCACTAAAATTGACAAAGGGGGAGATTTTTAGAGAACTGTTTGGTCAAACTCACATGCGTCGCTATCTCAATCATGTTTGTCAATGTTAGTGATCAAAACTATAAGTCTTGATTTCTATCCTATTTATAGATGTCTCGGACTAGGACATAGATTGTGTAGTTGAGCTTAGTTTTCACGGCGTTTATTATTTGAAGACGAAGAACTACTTAGGGGATCTTGTGAAACTTCATCGACAAAAGGTATGTGGAGACTTGAACTCATCTATCACTTGGAAAGTCTATTTCTACTATATCTCCTATATTGAGACATAAGTCATATTACGATATAGTTTTCTATATACACATTTGAGATTTCTACATGAGTTTATCTCGCTTACATATTTCTCGAAGTATGTGTTGACAAGCTTTCGCTTCGACCAAGTTCATCTTATATCATGAGAAAATTTCCGAGTAACATCTTACATGGTTTATGTGATACAATCATTTGGTGTAGACTTGGAATGTTTCGATAAAGCTTATTTCAATATCTTGAAATTTCTTTGATGCTAATAGTGTGTGAAAACGGCTATTTTCATCTTTTAAGAATGTTTTAATGATTGAAATAAAGAGCTTAGAATCATGTAACCATTTTTGGATATACGCATATAGTGTGTTCGTACATTTGTGTATAAGTCCAAAACCGGGAACCAAATGTATACATACTTGTATGTGTACGAATTGGTTGATGGAGACTGGCTAAGTATGCGTACCCGTACGCATACTAGCGGAAGTTTACGTCCGTGAATTTCTTATGAGTTTGGAAATCAAAAACCAACTCAACCAGTTACCAAAGTATGCGTACTCGTACCCATACTGGAGGAAATTTCACGTCCATAAATTTCTGCTGAGTTTGAAAACTTAAACAAACTGAAATCCGGTTACTTAAGTACGCATACTTAAGTGGTTACTTTGTAAAATCGGTCATGTACATGAACCTAAACATTTATAAAATAAGGAACGAAATCTTTGTAAACCGTGAGTATAATTTTCATGTATCATTCGTGTGAATCAAATCGATTTTGCTTCTATTGTGTTCTTGTATAATTCTATGAGAATATAGCAATTGAACGGTTCTTCAACTAGTTTCATTTGAGCCATTTGAACTAGTTAAGATTAAGAATAATAAGGTTGGTATGAGAGTGATCATATGAGGGTACATTTCATTTTTGTTTAACAACATGGTGTACAGGTTTAGGTACGATTACATAAATCTAAATGAGGTCACATTTTATTTGTGTGTAACAAGCTAAGTTCGATCTAACAGTTGAAAGATATTAGCTTGGTTGAATCAGGTTTTTCATCTGACGATAAATATTGAATGCTTTATTACCAAGGTAACTTAGATTGCAAACTCTGATTTGGGAGAACTCGAGCAACTGAGAAACCTAATCCCCACACCTCCTGTGTGCTACTAGTTGCATAACTGTAGTCGATTCTCCTTTAACCTTAGGTTTATATCGAGACCCGATACGTAATTAACGACTTCATTGGGATTGTGAAGCCAAACCCAACTATTTTCTTTGTAGTTATGTGTTCTGATCTTTCCCGATTCTATCGTATTGAGTACAATTCAAATAATTAACTCGAGATTAATTTCTCTGATGGGCAAGATATAAGTAATCACAAACATCTTCGTCACATCGTTTGTGATTCCACAATATCTAGTTTCGCTATCATACGATTTAGGTTATTTTGAGGTGATTGATAATACTAGGATGTTCTTCGGGAATATAAGTATGGTTTATCAATTTGTTCCTTTTCACCTTGATTTATCAAAATACGGAACAAAAACTCTTAGATATTTCCATGGGAGAAATATTTATTCAATCCTATAGACTTTTCTGTGTGATATATTTGTTTATCAAGTATCGACTTTTGTTCGTAGTAACTCTTAGTTGTGGGTGAGATAAACTAAGGGAATCAAGTGCATCATATCTTGATGGGATCAGGGACGTAAGGAACACAATTGTACCTTGAATCAGTGTGAGATTGATTAGGATTTAACTAAAGTCTAGTCCGAAGTTAATTGGTAGTAGGATAGAGTCTGTAGCGTCTAAATACAATGTGGTATTCAATATGGACTAGGTCCTAGGATTTTTCTGCATTTGCGGTTTTCTCGTTAACAAAATTCTGGTGTCTGTGTTATTTCTTTTCCGCATTATATTTTGTTATATAATTGAAATATCACAGGTTGTGCGTTAAGATTAATCAATTAGAATATCTAACCTTTGGTTGTTGATTTATATTGATTGACACTTGAACATTGTCTTTGGTACCGTTGAAGTGTTTCACAGAATAATCGGGATCACAAATATCTATCTGTTTGATTTTTTGATTACGTGGTCAAACATAGATATTAAACTCTTGATATACTTTACTCTAGATTGAGTCTGACTATCTAGTTGATTCTCATGAAGGTGTATTGGAGTAAGTCCTTTCAGATTTCCAAACGAATTGTTGGGTGTGGTTGTTAGACCCCCGCATTTTCATGGTCAAAGTACAAACCCTTAATATTTCAAATATTGGGTACCAAAGCTAGGTGTTGGACATTTTTTGGACACCATACATTAAATATCCCTAAATATAATAGAAACCATCTGATTAACATTAGCTAATTTCAATTAGATTATCAATACTATTATATAAGGGTTGATTAATCATAAAAAAAAATTAGATAAGGGGATTTTGAAATTACTAACAAATGAGTCTATTTTGTTAAATTATAGCATCCCCTCTAATGGATTTCACCGGTCCTCATAACAGGTTTCTTAAAAACACCTATAACTCAGGATGTTCGAGTCGACATTTGAGATTCTTGTGGTGGGAGTCTGCTTGGTTGAAAGAAATTTTTAGTGTCTTTGGCATATCAACTTTTGTCTTGCGTTTACTGGGTTTAATATTTAGCATTGATCAATCCATGTATTGTAAATTGGATGGTACTTGTAGGAAATCCTTGTTAAGAAGGTATGCCACAAGGGATGTTAAAGGAGTTTGGAAATTGATTTGCAAATGTGGTTTGAGCAAATTCACTCGAAAATCGATTATCAAAATTTTTGGATTGACTAGAAACATTATTTTGGTATTACTAGGTGTTGATGGTAGTTTTTAGCTTAGGGTTAAAACCGTAAAACCGCACATCTGACATGAAATTCCTACGACCACTAGCGCATTGAGTCAATCAGCATGCCTACATAAGAATTACCAGGGTACCTTTTTTTTACATGTGTCATGTTCCACGGCAGCACCCTTAGCATTGACCGACATCATCTATACCAAACCCTAATTCTCACACCACCGTGCCAATGGCAAACTATGCCACCCACGTCTCCCCTCCTAGGAATGCCGACCATGCCAGCCGCACCACAGTTGCAATGGAAAACCATGCCAGCCACGTCTCCGCGTCAAGGCATGCCGACCATGCCAGTCGAACCACCATGCCATCCACGTCTCTGCGCCAAGGAATGCCGACCATTTCATCCCCACCACCGTGCTAATGCAAAACCATGCCATCCACGTCTCCGCACCAATGGCAAACCATGCCATCCACGTCCCCACGCCAAGGCATGCCGACCATGCCAGCCGCACCAACGTTCCAATGGCAAACCATGCCATCCTCGTCTCCGCGTCTAGGCATGCCGACCATGCCAGCCGCACCACCGTGCCAATGGAAAACCATTCCAGCCACGTCTCCACGCCAAGGCATGCCGACCATGCCTGTCGAACCACCGTGCCAATGTCAAACCATGCCAACCACGTCTCCGCGCCAAGGCATGCCGACCATGGCATCCGCACCACCGTGCCAATGGAAAACCATGCCAGCCACGTCTCCGCTCCAAGGCATGCCGACCATGCCAGCCGCACCAACGTTCCAATGGAAAACCATGCCATCCTCGTCTCCGCGTCTAGGCATGCCGACCATGCCAGCCGCACCACCGTGCCAATGAAAAACCATTCCAGCCACGTCTCCACGCCAAGGCATGCCGACCATGCCTGTCGAACCACCGTGCCAATGTCAAACCATGCCAACCACGTCTCCGCGCCAAGGCATGCCGACCATGGCATCCGCACCACCGTGCCAATGGAAAACCATGCCAGCCACGTCTCCGCGCCAAGGCATTCCGACCATGCCAGCCACGTCTCCGCCCCAAGGAATGCCGAACATGCCAGCCGCACCACCATGACAATGGAAAACCATGCCATTCACGTGTTCGCGCCAAGGATGGACCCATGTTTCTTGTCGGACCCCTTTCCATTGACCAATCAGGTCGCTTTTAATCCGCCACAGTGCGCTGGAAGTGTGGCCGCGCCCTAGCTTGCCGGCCCCACTTCCCATCGACCAATCAGGTCGCCCTAAATGTGCCACGCCATTCCAAACAAGTCCGGACCCATGTTGCTTGTCGGCCCCCTTTCCATCGACCAATCAGGTCGCTTTAAATCCTCCACAGTGCGCTGGAAATGTGTCAGCGCCCTAGATTGCCGGCCTCACTTCCCATCGACCAATCAGGTCGCCCTAAATGCGCCATGCGCATTCCAAACAAGGCCGGACCCATGTTGCTTGTCGGCCCCCTTTCCATCGACCAATAAGGTCGCTTTAAACCCGACACCACGCGTTGGAAGTGAGGCCACGCCCTAACATGCTGGTCCCACTTCTCGTTGACCAATCAGGTTGCTCCAAACCTTCCACAGCCTCAAAATAGGTCGCCATACTAAGTTGTCTTCCCAAAACACGCAAGCTTACCAAAATCGCCATGCCATCGCATGCTGCACGCACTAATTAGGGTTTCGACATGCCAATCCGGCTCTAATTTGGGAAAGTTTCTATCTAATTCTTCCACAACGTCAATTTTAGCTTTGGGCATGTCTCAACTTGCATACCGCTATACCGCGGTTACTAGCATGGAACCATACATATGCCATTGGCATACCGCCAGCATGTTGCCAATGCCGCTATGAAAACGAAGGGTTGCAACAATCAACAACCATCCTTCCATCTGAGATGCAGATCTCAACCGACCAAGTTCGCCACCAAACGCATGGAAACCTCCGACCCAAGGCCAAACATCACGGTTTTACCAAAACACTAATCTTGGCCGCGCCTAAACTATGCAAAAGCGATAACCGGCCCTAAACCATGCCGCTGGCTGCCAAACGAGGGGTTTCAACAATTAAAGACCACCCTTCCATATGAGGCGCCAATCTTAGCCATCCAAGGTCACCAACCAATGCATGGTAACATTTGGCACAACTCCAAAACCCTAGTTTTGTCCACGCCTAAACCGCGCCAAGGCATGCCGACCATGCCATTTGTGCCAATGGCATGCCGTGCCATACACCTTTCCGCGCCTAAACCATACCATGACGGGCTTCCCTTTACGGTTGCCAAAACGAAGGGTTGCAAAAATCAACGACCACCCTTCCATCTTAGATGCAAATCTTAGCCATCCAAGGTCACCAACCAACGCATGGTAACCTTTGGCCCAACGCCAAAACCCTAGTTTTAGCCACGCCTAAACCGCGCTAAGGCATGCCGACCATGCCAATCACCTTGCCGCGCCTAAACCATGCCATGCCGTCCTTCTCTTTACGGCTGCCAAAACAAAGGCTTGCAACAATCGACGACCACCTTTCCATCTAAGATGCAGATCTTAGCCGTCCAAGTTTACCAACTAACGCATGGCAACCTTTGTCCCTACGCAAAACCCTAGCTTTTGGCAGCGCCTAAACTAATCCATATTAAAGCCATGCCGGCCATGTTTTCATGCCACTGGCTACCAAACGAAGGGTTGCAATAATCAAGGGCCACACTTCCTCTCAAGATGCAAAATCTCGACCGTCGAAGGTCACCACCGGGCCGGCAAGTCTCCCAAGCTCAACTTTCCAAACAACAACATGCTACATTTTTTCCACGAAAACACTCGAGACGTCAACACATGTCACAAACTGGGGGATGCTCATTGGGTATTGGTGTGGCGGTTTACAGCTTGCGGCGTATTCTACGCCCGTTACAATACAGTGTCATAAGGATGAGGCGATTAGTAAATACAGATAGTAATGGTGAAACGCTTTCTTTTATGGAACATCAATTCCAGGCGTTACAGGTTACCACCTCCTCCTATTTACTCATCCATTTTCCATTTCTTACGAGACCATAGTATATTTCACTTCGACTTGTATAAATAGGTCTTACATATTTCCACCGAACAAAAAGTTCTAGTCAGGAGCCTACAACACTCAGAAAAAATTCGCTAGCTTTCCCATACGTTAGCTTCCCACTTTCTGATACAAGTCGTAAAACAACTACTCTTCCAGAATCAACTATTCTGGTCTCAACACTCTCTTCGCTTCCCTCCCCAAAACCATCCCTTCTCCTCCACTTTGTGACCGAAGCAAGTCTCAAATAACAATATCTTGGTTTAGGACGGATTTGTACAGATTGATATCTCGAATCTAAAGTACTCCCTTGCAGTACATTGTTTAGGGTTTAGACTCGTTTCTCACCCACACACACGAAATTACCAAAATCAGCAGAAGTTGTTTTCACCCTCAAACAATTGGCGACCACAGTGGGAGATTAATCTTTCGGTTACAATGTCAATTTTCAATCCTCGATTTCATACATCGACCCAGACGTCAGGACGGTAGAATTAAACGATCCGCTTAGGGATCAACGACTCAGCTACCAGGCGGCCCGATTACCAGTCGTGACACGACAAGGGACGACGGGGGACTTTTGAGGGGTTAGAAGCAAACGATCCGTCCATAGATCGACGGCTCAGTTAATATATGATTACCAGTTAGGGCACGACAAGGAATGACTGGGGACTTTCCACAGTCACGACGATGTTTCCCACAAAAGTCAGTCTTACACCGGGAGATTCCTTTTTCACCATGGGATCCGAAAAACCGAGTAAGTCTTGCTAGACAAAATACATGGTCTACTACCTTAAATCTTCACAGGGGAAATAAAAACCCAATAGCCATATTATTTCCCGTTTTTCATGCTTTCTACCATTGCACAACATTCCAATTCCATGACTTTCATGGGGTACTCATGCCACTTATGTTCATAACCAAAACATCATTATTCTAAAAAAATTCATTCCAAATAATAATCCAAAGCCCTCAGGGTAACACTTGTCTATCAACCCAAAAATCCAGGAAATCAAAACCATAAACTAGGCGTTTCATTTTCCTTTCAAGAAAAAAACGAAACAGAAGAGTTTCAGAAGACAGAAGTGCATTTCAAAGGAATCCATTCAACGGTGTTTTGCTCTTCTCGAAGAAGGCGTCCTTCGTCATTTGGAGGACCGCCTTTTTCAGCTCCAACTCTTTGGACAGCCTTTCGACCTCCGCTTCTTGTTGTTTGACCACGTCCTCAGAAGGACCTTCGGTCACCTTGGCCTGCAACTTTTGGATCTCAGAGAAACCCTAACGCCCAGTTCTTCGTGGAATCAGTCACCTACCCGTACGTACCCACTTTTCATAACGATTACCAGTCACTATTCATGAAGTAGCCAACGCTATCACAATGATATTCGAAGAGAAGAACAATATTTGTACAGATTTATGGAAGGCATACCTATGGCTAGGGTTTTCACCAACACAAGAAAAACAAGAAAACAAATTGAAAGAGAAACGCCGGAGTACATACCTGGAATATGCTTTCCCACCTTACTGCTACTGCGCCATGCAAATCCAGTGCCCATGCCAGGCCAGCACCCACGCGAAGCCATCGACGTTCCAGGCCAGCACCCACGCCAAGCCAGCGACCATTTCGAGCCGATCCAGCGCTGACAACTTGCATCTTCCCAGCACCAGCAGTTTGCATCCTTCCAGCGTTGCTCTTGAACGCTCAGTGGAAGGGAACCAGCAATCTAATTTCATCACACGTAGATATCAAGAACGACTTCTTCAAAATCGAGGCAAGGAGATCAGCAACCCCCCTGAGTTCACAAAGACTCTCTTCCTGTCAGGAGATGCATGATTTCTGGGGACTTCGCCCCCAAAATCGTGCAGTCTATGGTGAAACATTTATGAGAGATTCTATATTTTCCCAAGGCGCAACGTCAAGACATATTTGCATCCCTTAACAGCGCTGCGTCAGGAAAGCATCTATTTCCAGCAAGGAAACCCTTCCCAAACCCCTATTTATCTTGGAAAGCACGATAGATAGAACTGGGGACCCCTAACCACTGTTCGCTTGAAGGGTGATGAGTGCTAAAAAGTGCATATTTCTATATATTTTTCTTGGCATTTAACTCATCTTTTGTGCATTAATTCTACATTTTATCCCATATTCTGTATTTTCATTGTTTTCAAGAATAAATATTTTTATTAATTAATTTTGCATTTTTAGGTACTAAATAAAGCCTGGTTAACTCACGGAGCGAAAAGAGCAAAGAAACGGGAAAGACTCCCGCAGAAAGGCAGCGAAGAATGATGTTTGCAAGAGCCGGATCAACTAGAAGTGGGCTTGAAGAGGAATAATTGTTCTTAAAGAAGATATGGGCTTGGCATACCCAAGGCCCAAAACCCTCACCCAAATCCATTTTCAATATCCATACCCATTTCCATGAGAGCCGTCAGATTGGATCCATCACGTCATCCCACGGTCACCTCATCATCGTGCATCAAACTCTGAAGATCCTGTCAAACATTATAGTACCTAACTCCAATCTAAGTCGTCAGTTTTGATGTATCACACATCCAACGGTCGCTCCACGCCTGTCTCCCTCGTGCCGTTCGATTCAATCCAGATGTGATCATCCAACATATCATCTTCGCTGGACATCTAATTCGCTACAACCGCTCAACACTACAACACCTAACACATATACCCATCAAACCAAACAGACCTTACCCAATTTCTCTTCGTTCTTGTCTCCCTCACCTCCTCTGCGACCACCATTCCCACCACCTTCTCCTGTTGCCTCCACCAACTCGAGCAAAGCTCGAGTAAACAAACCCTCACCACCATCTCTACTCGACCCTCACACATCACCAAAGGGTGTCCAGCTTGACAGCACACTGATTGACGTAGCCTCTCCGCTTCAACTTCCTCCAGCAGCGGCTCCACTTCAACGTTCGCTTCAACAACCGCTCCACTTCAGCATTCTCTCCATAAGCTGCTCCAAGATCCGAAACTGAATCTTCAGCGTCTGGCTTCTTAAGTTTCAACATCCTCTCCAAGATCCGAAGTCGCTTCAACGCCGCTTCATCCTTCCAAGGATCATACCGTGGCCGCCACTCCTTCCTGCAAAGGGTCGTACTACCACGCTCCCCATGTCAAGGATCATGATCGCAGCCAGCCAATCTTCGTAGTCATGACCGCCTTTTAATCCATCCCTCAAAAACTCATGATCATGGATAGTTTGCTCACTTACGCGTCCAGCCAATCCTTTTACTTCCATGGATGCCCATACAATTCCAGCCAACCTACTTTGTTACCACGACAATGTAGTATTTTCTGATTACATCTGCTACCAAGAACTGTTGCCACTCATTTGTTGATACCAGCCAGAGATTCACCACAGCAGCAATCACTACAAAGATGAAAACATGTAAACCATACTTGGGGACTGAGGATATACACGGAATCCCTTCACTGTCAAATCTCAGAAGAAACAATCAACCAACAAGTCCATAGCCACAACAAGGTCATCTACTCTTCAAGGGTATATCGCAAGATTATCACCACCTCTCTGTCTAGAAGACGCCTTCAACAATTTACGAGGCCGCGGATGATCCCAAGCCTGCTCAGAGGAAAAAAATTCAGAAACTAAAGAAAAATTCGACTGGAGACTGCTCATCGCAATCCATACCGACGACCATCAAAGACTCATGAGATAACGAGAGACGCGGCTGAAACATTTTCTTGAAGAAACATAGGGATCCATGATAAACAACATAACTCTCTCATTCCTACCACTTCACTATCCAGAATTTTTCATCATGTAATTTCTGAGCATCCCAGCGTCGCAACCAGAAGAGTACAATAATCTTGTATCAAATCCCGTTGACGTGGATTCAAGGCGATGCGATGAAAATAGGGTACACATGGGGACTACCATCACGTGGCGCTTTCACCCCCATCAACCAGGTTATTTCTGATTTCAACATCACTTTCGAAGTTTTACGAGCCGCAGGAATTTATCAACACAAAGCCATACATGTATATCGAAGACTCCAAAAGCACGCCACAGAGATACATTCACATGTTCGGCCGTGCCATCGGATCTAACAGAAATATAACCGGGGACTGCTCACCCATCCCATTACATACGATAGTCGAAAATTAAGAAGATGGTTCGAAGGATGTCTTTTGGAACAAAGTCCTTGAAGACTTGATAGCAGCACGTCGGTAACGAAACGTATCCCAACTCATCTATTTCATCCAGTGGCTCTAGAAGTCTTCGACCATGAAAGCATTCACAACACATCATCATCACGGTCAGAAGGTCCGGGAACTGAACAATCTAAAGTCGAGGATGGACCGACAATACAACCACAATCTCTAAGATTATCCCTGACATGATCGTTTCCGAGCGTATATTTCATCCATCCGTCCCAAGAATGCGATGTAGTTTGGAAAATTTTGGAATCCACTGGAGAGACACTGCAGACGAAATCACGGGCCCCGACGACCAACAAAAAAATAGAAGAGGGTCAATACCTCTTTTCATATGGACGGAGTTTATAGAGTTTACACAGAGTAAAGTTTCCTTATCGCTCCATGAACGGGAATAGAGGACTCGGCGAGACTATGCTACCCCGGGCCCGCAACATTCTTCCTGAGTTTCACTGTCGGGACGTTTTCACATCCTAAACGAGGTCAAAACCTAAATATTCCCTCGGGCGGAGATAAGAAATTATTTTCCGGTCAGATGGAGGGGCGGACCGTCAAAATACGAGTTTGTACGAGAATTTTACAATAATTTTAGTAAGGGGCGCTTATTAGGGTTTCGGCATGCCAAACCAAATTTAGACGAAGTTGCCAGGCGCCATCACTACCGTTTGATAAGCGAAGTTCCAGAATCATCACCATCATTTGGTAGCCGAAGATCCGAAGCCAGTTTCTCCCATTCCAAGCCGACCAACGCTTGCGGCTCCCATTCCAAGCCGACCAACGCCTGCGGATCCCATTCCAAGACGACCAACGCCAGAGGCTCCCATTCCAAGACGACCAACACCGGCGACTCCCATTCCAAGAAGAACAACTCCGGCGGCTACCATTCCAAGCCGACCAACACCTACGGCTCCCATTCCAAGACGACCAACGCCTGAGGCTCCCATTCCAAGCAGACCAACACCGGCGGCTTCCATTCCAAGCTAAGCCGACAATCTACATCTCACCACTTCACGGTGTAACAAGCAACACCACAAGCAGAATCTATGCAAGGCCGCCAACACAAGAATCAGGAACTCTCCCTACCTCTCGAAAAAGGTTAACCGGGTCTTCTTGACCATCTTTTCACGACTTGTCATTTAGATTTTATCATCTCCTGTAACCATCTTATGCTTACCTCGCAACAATGCTCCTGTTCCGATCTAAGCAGGGGACTTAATGTTGATGGTGGTTTTTAGCTTAGGGTTAAAATCGTAAAACTGCACATCTGACATGACATCACTACGACCACTAACGCATTTATTGAGTCAATCAGCATGCCTACGTAAGAATTACCAAGGTACCTTTTTTTTACATGTTTTATGTTCCACGAAAGAACCCTTAGCATTGACCGATATTATCTATACCAAACCCTAATTTTCACACCACCGTGCCAATGGAAAACCATGCCAAGAACGTCTCCGCGCCAAGGTATACCGACCATGCCATCCGCACCACCGTGCCAATGGAAAACCATGCCATCCACATCTCTACGCCAAGGCATGCCGACCATGCCAGCCGCACCACCGTGACAATGGAAAACCATGCCAGCCACGTCTCGGCGCCAAGGCATGCCGACCATGCCATCCGCACCACTGCCAATGGAAAACCATGCCAGCCACGTCTCCGCGCCAAGGCATGCCGATCATGCCAGCCGCACCACCGTGCCAATGGAAAACCATGCCAGCCACGTCTCCGCTCCAACGCATGCCGACCACGCCAGTCAAACCATCATGCCCATGGAAAACCATGCCATCCACGTCTCTGCGCCAAGGCATGCCGACCATTCCAGCCCCACCACCGTGCCAATGACAAACCATGCCATCCACGTCTCCGCTCCAAGGCATTCCGACCATGCCAGCCGCACCTCCGTGCCAATGGAAATCCATGCCATCCACATCTCCGCGCCAAGGCCGAACCCATATTGCTTTCCGTCCCCTTTCCATCGACCAGTCAAGTCGTTTTAAATCCGCCACAGCGCTCTGGAAGTGTGTCCGCGCCCTAGCTTGCCAGGCCCACTTCCCATCGACCAAACAGGTCGCACTAAATGCTCCACGCGCATTTCAAACAAGGACGGACCCATGTTATTTGTCGGCCCCCTTTCCATCGACCAATCAGGCCGCTTCAATTCCGCCACATCGCGCTAAAAGTATGGAAGCGCCCTAGCTTTCCAGCCCCACTTCCCATCGACCAATCAGGTCGCCCTAAATTCGCCATGCGCATTCCAAACAAGGTCGGCCCCATGTTGATTTCCGCCCCCCTTTCCAAGACCAATCAGGTCGCTTTAAACCCTCCACCGCGCGTTGGAAATGTGGCCACGCCCTAACATGCTGGCCCCACTTCCCGTCGACCAATCAGGTCGCTCCAAACCTTCCACAACCTCAAAAGAGGTCGCCATACTAAGTTGGCTTCCCAAAACACGCCATCTTCCCAAAAACGCCATGCCATCTCATGCTGCACGCACTAATTAGGGTTTCGACACGCCAAACCCTAATTTGGGCAAGTTGCTACTTAATTCTTCCACAACGCCAATTTTAGCTTTGGACATGTCGCAACTGGCATACCGCTATACCGCGGTTACTAGCATGGAACCATACATATGCCATTGGCATACCGCCAGCATGTTGCCAATGCGGCTATGCAAACGAAGGGTTGCAACAATCAATGACCATCCTTCCATCTGAGATGCAGATCTCAGCCAACCAAGTTCGCCACCAAACGCATGGGAGCATCCGGCCCAAGGCCAAACATCACGGTTTTAACAAAACCCTAATCTTGGACGCACCTAAACTATGAAAAAGCCATAACCGGCCCTAAATCATGTAGCTGGCTGCCAAACGAGGGGTTGCAACAATCAACGGCCACCCTTCCATTTGACGCACCAATCTTATCTGTCCAAGGTCACCAACCAAAGCATGGTAACCTTTGGCCCAACGCAAAAACCCTAGTTTTGGACACGCCTAAACCGCGCCAAGGCATGCCGACCATGCCACATGTTCCAATGGAATGCCGTGCTAGCCACCTTGCCGCTCCTAAACCATATTATGCCGGCCTTCCCTTTACGGCTTCCTAAACGAAGGGTTGCAACAATCAACGATCACCTTTCCATCTTAGATGCAAATATTAGCCGTCCAAGGTCACCAACCAACGCTTGGTAACCTTTGGCCCAACACCAAAACCCTAGTTTTAGCCACGCCTAAACCGTGCCAAGGCATGCCGACCATGCCACATGTGCCAATGGCATGCCAGCCACCTTGCCGCGCCTAAACCATGCCATGCAAGCCTTCCCTTTACGACTGCCAAAACGAAGGCTTGCAACAATCGACGACCACCTTTCCATCTAAGATGCATATCTTAGCCATCCAAGGTTACCAGCTAACGCATGACAACCTTTGGCCTGACGCCAAACCCTAGCTTTTGGCCGCGCCTAAACTATGCCATATCAAAGCCATGTCGGCCATGCTTTCATGCCACTGCTACCAAACGAAGGGTTCCAATAATCAACGGCCACCCTTCCTCTCAAGATGAAAAATCTCGACCGTCGAAGGTCACCTCCGAGTCGGTAAGTCTCCCAAGCTTAATTTTCCAAACAACAACAATATGCTACATGTTTTCCACGAAAACACTCGAGACATCAACACATGTCACAAACTGGGGGATGCTCATTGGGTATTGGTTTGGCGGTTTACAGCGTGCGGCGTACACTACGCACGTTACAAGACAGTTTCATAAGGATGAGGCGATTAGTAAGTACAGGGAGTATTGGTGAAACGCTTTCTTTTATGGAACATCAATTCCAAGCTTTACCGGTTACCACCCCCTCCCATTTACTCATCCAGTTTCTATTTCTTACGATACCAGAGTACGTTTCACTTCGACTTGTATAAATAGGTCTTACCTATTTCCACCGAACAACAAGTTCTGGTCAGGAGCATACAACACTCATAAAATATTCGCTAGCTTTCCCATCTGTTAGCTTCCCACTTTCTGATACAAGTCGTAAAACAACTACTCTTCCAGAGTCAACTGTTCTGGTCTCAACATTCTATTCGCTTCCCTCCCCAAAATAAACCCTTCTCCTCTATTTTGTGACCGAAGCAAGTCTGGAACGACCATTTCTTGGTTTAGGCCGGATTTGTACAGATTGATCTCTCGAATCTAAAGTACTCCCTTGTAGTACATTGTTTAGGATTTAAACTCGTTTCTCACCCACACACCCGAAATTACTAAAATCAACAGAAACCGTTTTCACCCTCAAACACTAGGTTATTGACTTTACAAAGGACACTCATCTTGATGCACATTTTCACTTTAATCCTCTACTTCATTGCTAATGTCTTTAAGCATCTCAATGTCTTCATTGCGAAGAAAGGTTTTCTAGTATATATTGTAAAACTCGGATCTCACCATTATAGCCTATATCAATGTATAAGTGAACCATAAGACATAAGTAAAATCATAGACAGTGAAAAAGCGGGGGTCTAACAACACCACCCAATATTTCGTTTAGCAATCTGTATGGACAATCTCCGAAACACTCTACTAGAGAATCAACTAGATAGTCAGACTCAGTCTAGAATATAGTGTCTCAAGGAGTTAATATCTCTATCTCTCAATCTAATTCTTACTCAAGCAAACTGCGAGTCCTAATTAGAGACAGATAAACTTGGACGGTACCAAAGACCAATGTCCAAGGATCAATCAATATCGATCAACAACCAAAGGTTGGATTTCCAATTGATTAGATCGAACGCACAACCTGTATTATTTTTATTATATAAACAAATATAATGCGGAAAAGAAATAAAATAGACACCAGAGATTTTGATAACGAGGAAACCGCAAATGCAGAAAAACCCCGGGACCTAGTCCAGATTGAACACACACTATATTAAGCCTCTACAGACACTTGCTACAAACTAACTTCGGACTAGCCTATAGTTGAACCCCTATAAATCTCTCACTGATACAAGGTACAGTTATGCTCCTACACCTCTGATCCCAGCAGGATGTTGCGCTCTTAAATCCCTTAGATGATCTCACCCACAACTAAGAGTTGCTACGAACACAATCGCAGGCTTAACAATAAACAAATATGTCTCCCACAGAAAAGTATATCAAAGAGGATAAATTTGTCTCCCACAGATAAACCCTAATTTTGTTTCGTCTTTTGATTATAAAATCTAGGTCAGAAACCAATTGATAATCCGGTACGAAGAACAACCTAGATTAATCAATCACCCACTCAAACAATCCTTCCTGACTACACAGGCGGTTTGTCGAGGAATCACAAACAGAGATACGAAGATGTTTGTGATTACTTTATCTTTCCTATCGGAGAACTCTCACGATCTCAAGCCAATCAAAGATTGTACTCGTACGATAAAAGAGGCAAGATCAGATCACACAACTACGATAAAGTAGTATCGGTCTGGCTTCACAATCCCAATGAAGTCTTTAAGTCGTTAACTCGAGTTTAGAGAAGAAACTCAAGAGTTAATGGAGATCGACTCTAGCGGGCGCATTAGTAGCACACTGACGTGTGGGGATTAGTTTTGCCCATTTCTAGATGTCCCCTATATATAATCTTCAAAATCAGGGTTTTGCCTTAGGTACTAAGCAAACCATATCCACCGTTAGATGAAAACCTGATTTAGATTCAAGCTAATATCTCTCAACCGTTAGATTGAAATATTTAGCTTGTCATACACAATACCATACACGTTTACTGGGTTTGTGAAAACCGTGCAAAAGTGTACGTGTATGTTGGTTCAATAAAGTGACCAAAGTTTAACCATATGAGTGTTTCATACCAACCATTTTCTCCTTCACCATAACTAGTTCATATGGCTCACACGAACTAGTTAAAGAGTCATTCAATTTCTATGAGATCTTATATAATTACACAAGACACAATTGAAACAAAGATGATTCGATTCGATTGAATCGTTTCATGAACATTATAGCCACGGTTTGCATAAAGCATTCCTTGATAATTTAATATCTATGTTCACAAAAAATCTTTATATCATAACCACTTAAGCTCACAAACAAGTTCGCGGACTTAAGTAAATCGGTTGAGTTTTCCAAACTCAGCAGAAATTCTCGGTCGAGAACTTCCGCCAGTTCGTGGACTGAGTTCGCGGACTTTTCAGCAAACGAGTTATATTGGAAATCCCAACAGAAATTCCGGGGATGAGAACTTCCGCCAGTTCGCGAACTAGGTTCGCGGACTTGGCAAGCCAATTCCACAATCCTACCGATTTCTGTTGATCAACAAAGTTGGACAACTTCGGTTCAAGGATTCCATGGTTATGTAATATAAACTCTTATTACAATCATTGAAACATTCTTAGAGGAAGTTATATAGTTGTTACACTATTTCTCATCAAAGCAATTTTCAAAGTGATTGAAACATTCATGACTTTCGTCACTAGGTAAAGAAAACTATGGTCGAAGCGAAACGCTTTACCAACACACATTTCGAGATATAGATAAGAGAGATATACTCATCTCGAAATATCTACTGTGTATGATCATAGTCTATATATATAGCGTACGACTTTCCTCTCAAGTAGGAGATAGAATAAATAGACTTTGGAGTGACAGATGAGTTCAAGTTTTCACATACCTTTTTCTCGAGAAGTTCCACCGGTTTCTTGAGTAGTTCTTCTTCTTGTATGATGAATCGCCATGAAGTCCTTCAGCTGAACTACACCTTCTAACCTAGTCCGAAACTTAGCTATAATAGACTAGAAATCAAGACTTATAGTCTTGATCACTAATATTGACAAACATGCTTGAGATAGCAACGCATCCGGAGTTGAACGATCTATGCTCTAACAGACATACATAAAATACAATAAGTGTTGTGAACACGTTTAGATAACACACCCATTACTAGAATCCGAGTTCAGATTATTTATGTTGACTCTTGAAAGAAATTCAGAAAATTCATCCACTTTTATCTTGATGATGTTAAACCTTAAATGGTTTCCACCACAAGCTTGTAAAAATCTTTCAAATTTTTTCATAAAACTTACTCTTATCTAAACAACTCTGAAGCACAATAAGTGATAAAAATATGCTTTTCTTCCACAAGGGTGAACTTCTTTCTCTGTTTATATTTTTGTTTAAGATTGCGATATTGATGTCTACAAAAAAAAAAGATGAACACGAATAAATAAAGAAACTTTTAAGTTAAGAAGATAATTTGAGAGAGTTGAGTGGAAAAATCAAGTTGTAGGAAGATGATTTGGAGTGATTTGAGAAGAAAAATAATTTTCTATTTATAGATATTTTTTCCAAATGATTGAGAAATATGCGTTGGAATCTGATGATGGATAAAATAAAGTCGTTGATAATGATGGATGGTTACGATCGGGTGTGAGAGGAGTGTCACAAAGAAAAATAAAAGGTCAAACAAATATTATTTATTAAACGAAAACTCAGTTTCGTGCAATAATGTACGGACTAAAAAACTGAAATTCGATCTTAATAGAGTGAATTTTTATCTTAAACCAGTATCATATCTAAAAGAAGAAAGATTAGCGAAGGGAATTCGTCACATTAAAACGAAGCTAGGGACCATGATAGTTGGATTTCGCTATAATCAAATTATAGTGAAGCAAAATAGTTTATCATTGTGCTTCGTCTGTTCTTGGTACAGACCGCAGCCATTCACCTCGTGTCGTTCCTCATGTCGTTCAAGCTAGGATATGTAAGTGGATGAATTTAACGGTTACACCATGTGCAAGTACCTCATAATGTATTATCTCCGTGGTTTCGATAATACAACAATGTAAATTTTTTATGATGGTATCCCTCACTCTTCCGCTGTAATATCCGTCTCAACTCCCTCCCACCCAAACCCTAAGATCACATTGTTTCTACATTCAATTTTATGTCATATCTGATATGTTACAAAAACAAAAACAAAAAAAAACAACAACCTAAAACCTTACTTACCAACCAAAGCCCCTTTCTAGACCAACATGTTTACAATCTCTACAACTCCATCTCCATAATCTTCCGCTGATGGTAAAAAATTTTCATATTTGATAACAGGTGGAGTAGAGATCATGCTGATCTATTAGGTCTCAAGGTATTCTCTTATGAATCACTTCTGGATTCTTACTATCTTAGGGTTTTTGAAAAAAAAAATTCCATCATGACGAATGTTAAACTCTTTTCTTATTAGTTTCTGATTTTACTCGATTTCCCACAGTATTGTTTCTTGATCTGAAATAATAAATTTCATATTTATTTTCCATTAATCTTACTTTCTCGGTTAATATTGTTAATCGATTTTTTTATGATGAATAATTTCTTTCAATGTTTCTACTAATACTTTTTTCAATATGGTTTGATTTGAAAAGTGAGATTTGATTACAGTATGGATTTACAAGAATGATTTAAAGAATATGGTGGAATTTGATTTTTGGTTTATTTTCAAGAAGTTTGTGTTTGTTAGGTTCAATTTACCAGAGATATCAAATTGTTGATGCTTTCATTGTTGTAAGAATTCTAAGGTTTCATGGGTTATACTCATATTGAAGATCACTTTAATTGGGCATGAAATTGAATTATTTATTTATTTTGTATATTTTCTGATGTTGAACTTTCCAAGAGAATGTTACATACTGATGTTAGGAGTTCTATCTTCATTGCAATTGACACATATAATTATTAGACAACTTCGTGAAGCTAAAATTCCTAATGACCTTAGAAGATTCACTGTAAGTTGCTCCAAAGTAGAATCCTGCAAATTTGCAACTAAGAATGCTAGTTTAAATGTATCTGCTGGTAACAAGGTTAGTGGACTGAATCTTTTCTTTGATGTATTAACACTTTAGATAACTCATCCGATACTTCTTTTTCAACATCGATTAAGTATGGCAATCATCATCGATGAACAAGTTACTAAATGATTCCATAGGCGATGATATAAAGAAGTAGCTAATGCATAATATTAATTATTAGATAAATATTAATTACAAAATTAGTTTAAGAAAAGAATACAAGACTCTTTAATGCATACAATTATCTTCATTAATGTATTTATTGTGCGTATTATTACTGATTTAATTTCCAAAAATATCTCGAATGTTCTAAAAATCCAATTCTAATAATATTGTATTACATAATAAATTTTTTGAAGTACAATATGATTCTTTTTCTTTTGTATAATTTTTTTTTCATACAATAGTTTTATAAATTTTTTGGTAAGTATATTAAGAAAAAGAATCTTCTCTAATTTCAAATAAATATCAATTTGAAATGCTGATTATAAATTTCAAAAAGAATCTTAGTTCTTCATACAATATGATTCTTTTTCTTTTGTATAATTTTTTTTCTTCATACAATAGTTTTATAAATTTTTTTGTAAATATATTAAGAAAAAGAATCTTCTCTTTCAAATAAATATCAATTTGAAATGTTGATTATTTTCTCTAAATACGAAGAAACGTAGATCATATTTTTTTTTATATTATATCAATTTGGAAAATACATATGTGCCTTACATTCAGTGATACATATTACGATACGACGTAAGAATATGGTTAAGCAAACTTTAAATATTGTGTGTACAACATTGATTACTATTTCATATAGATACGACCACTAAATTTCTTTTAAGAAAAAATTATAATGTATTGTTGGTACGCAAAAGGTCTAAATTTTGAGGCACGCCTAATACCTGTAAAAACTATATATGAGACAAACCTTGGAACAACATTGAGGGAATTATTTTTTAAATATGAGATGTATATGAAAAGCAATTGATTCAGTTTAGTTCTGGCTCTCGTCGTTTCTATTTTTTTGTTTGCAGCACATTGAGGGCATCGAGGGCATTATTTTTTTTGCTGAAATCTTACATGGTATTTATTATTTTATTTTACATTATAATACGCCATGATTGTTTATCTTAGTTCTTTAAACAACAATGACAGTGAGCCAGAAAAAATTGTTGATCTCCAGTTCTTTGCAATTGGGTTTACAAGGATGCTTTTGGAACCATAACAGTTCCTGCAAGCATAATTTTCAATTGTATATGAATTCTAAAAATTATGCTTGTAGAACTGCTATGTCTCCGGAAGCATCTAAAATGAAACAACTAAAAGCAAAAGATCATGAACTGTTACGTACATCAAGCACACTAGGAGAACTTCTTTTTTGAAGAATATTTTCAGTGTATTTCTAAACTTTACACAATTATATAACAACCCTTGATATACTCATTCGTATAGAAACTTCCAAGATTATTCCCGTAAATCCTTTTCTTTTTTGGTGACTTGTAATTATGTGTCTATTGCACTAAATCCTACACTTCAAAATTCTTCCATTATGTTGTATCAGAAAATTGTGTTCAGACATCGGTTTAACGGGACTTCTTTGGAAAATATTACATTTAAATGGAAAAAAATGATAGAATCAATTTGGTTCTTTCTTTTTTCTTTCCCCTTCCCATTTGTTCCCAGTTGTCCCAAATGGGCCTTGAGAAGCTGAGTATGTTGTAATGGGGTGAGCAACGGATGGGTGGATGAGTATTTGGTATCACCCGCGTCCAATCCGTTTAAATGGCGGATCCTAGATGTTTACCGACTTCGAACCATTTTTCTTTGGATTTGATACCCTCGGGATGATATAGTTGGACTTGCGAATTTGGAAGAAAAATATAACCGAATAACAAGTAAATGTTGAACATGAATGGTGTCTTTCCAATAAACCAAAATCACAATTTATATTAATATCTGTCCATCCCATATTAATACTTTTGGAATATCTTTGAAGAACTTAAATGCAATTCGATAGAAAACTATATATACTATCTAATAAATTTCTATAATAACCTTCATATATGTACTATATTTAACACTATCTTTATGATCGGGTGTCCAATTTATAGATGATGTTCTCATCTACGTCTAACCCTTAAAAAAAACCGGTTTCAAAATTTTATCTTACTTGTATCTAATTTGCCAAGAAATTGATTGGGTGTCCACCGGGCAAAATGCGAATTGAATTGAAGTGCGCGGATTTGGATGTTTTTGCTCAGCCATACGTCTGACTCACTCAGACTCCCTTTTGTATGGCAGCATCTACTATGGGCCCATGGCAGTTTTTACGTGTAGATTTTGTGAGGTGATTTCTACAAAGGTGTCCTGAAATTCTTGATTACTACGGGCCTAACATTATTTTGTCCGTAGGAGACATTCGTGTACGCACTTTAGTGTTAAATTACTTGTCGTTTCTAATAACTTGTCAAACCGAACGGCAAATAACTTGATATGCTAAGGCCGGATGGAACATGCCAATTTTGTAGCCAACAAGAGCCCCAGCTTCCCTTAGATGAACAACCACGATATTTCCTTTAGTTCAATCACAGGCAGCATAACCTTCTTTCCTACGGAAATTCAGCACTACAAAGTTGAAAATCCAAATCTCCAGTCTCCAAATGACTTAAGATAATTACCTATCTTGGATTCTGTTATGCCGGAAGAGAAAGAACCATCATCAGGGTTGGAAGAAGCCAAAATTGCCACCTACCAACTCTACGTTCGTATAAATCCAATATATAAAAAAAACTCTGGGTTCCCCTGTTGCACCAAATATAAAAATGTTTAATTACCGCAAATAATAGTAAATTGTGTACGGACATAATAAATTATGGGTATCATAGAGACGGATCATCGATTGAGCACAAAGATCAAACACAAATAAAGAAGACAGAAATTAAAGTGGTTCGGCACTGACGCCTACGTCCACTGACAGAACCCCGTAGGGTGAATTGGATTATTGATCTCCAGAATTTTATGATTCTGGGATAGTTTACATTTACAAGATGAATCCTATTTATAGGATTGAAGAAACGGGAAACCTAGACTAGCAAACTGTTTTGACTAGGTAACTTAAACTTATCCAGCTAGCATACAAGATTTACCAGCTAGATTAAATGATCTTCTACATGACTTGGTCTTGTAAAATATCTTCTTCATATATCCGCACGTAAGTTAACTGACCACCTCGATCACTTGGTAGCTAATATATGTGTCATATATTCCAACACCCCCCCTCAAGTTGGACACTGAGAGAATCGAAGTGTGCAACTTGGACAGTATCTTGAAAAGAAACATTGGAAACTAAACTTTGTATAACTACTTCGATCATGGCATGGAATCTTCATTCATTAATCGTCGAATTATTAACCACCACCGACTTGAACTTTGATGAACCATGTAATAGGAGCAGCAAATGATCTTCAAAACTTTAGACGATATATGGAATGTTGGTCTTCTAAGAACGATCTTTGAATGCTGGTGTTGTCTCGGTTCTTCTTATCTTTTTTTTTTATCCACATGACCTTGTGGTATATTCTAATACCTCCTCAAGTTGAACACGTAAAGAATTGGAGTGTCCAACTTGAACTGTTGTGGAAGAAGATGACTGCAAAATGATCTTCATTATCTTCTTTTCATCATTTTTACGGTCTTCACGCCGTGAGTATATATCCATATAACTTAAACTCCATGGTGTTAGTGAGTACTTGAGAAACGACAGTACCACTGTTGTTGATAACCCAACAAAAGATCTTTTGTATCTGTTTTTATGAAAAAAAAAAAAAAAATTGCAGACGGAAAGATAAACATCGTCCGAAGATATAGGATGATGATTAGGTTTGCTTAGCTAAACCTAGTGATAACGCATATAAGCATTTGCATGCTTCATAAATTATTGAGAGATCGTCAAATAGTTGCCTGAATTTGGCAAACCAATGATGATATAGAAATAGTAAATGAGTTTCTAAAAAGCTAATTTAGCCTTGACGAGAAATTTGATCAAGTCAGTCAATAGATAAGAAACTGATCTGTAAAAAAAAAAAACGAAGTCATGAAACTATCATCTTCTGCACAAAGTCAAAATGGCTTAGTTGAGTTCTTCGTTTGTTGATAACCAAGGCAATACATGATAGACAAACCAACAACAGCGAATGATGGTCGTCTCTGAAACTTTTGTGGTTGTAAAATGGACTTGATTGGATAACGGGCTTTGAAGATTGTTTAGAAGAATGATATGGGTTTGGTTTGTTGACGACAAACAGAGATAACTCAGGTAAGACATACAAACAACCTGTAGTATTGTATAAAAAATCGTCCATATTGATAAACAGAGATGGACGTTTAAGATAGTTTTCTTGGATGAAAAACTAACGTTAGAAATAAGATCAGGATAATGATGATCTTAGAAGAGGAAACTCCTGATATTGAGGGAGATTTTCGCGTGATATTGGCCATACTGTTGACAGAAGAAAGCAACAACTTAAACGTTGTGTATGATGCCCGTGAATAATAAGATCATGAATACTGTAAACATGATAATTGGACTTCATCACAGTTCACTGTGTTAACGGACCACAAACGGCAGGTGATCAATTAATTAAAAAAAAATTTAGCTCATGAATAACAAAAGCATACTGCCAAGGATCATGGCATCTGCTGTGGTTAATGATTGATATACCGGACAAGAAGATCCTGATAGCATCTTGCCTGAATGAGTTAAGATAAAGACTGGTTTGTCAATGGGAAAACAATCTTTCATTGACCAAAAATAACCACTGCAATGGCTATAGATACGAACCATCGCGGATCTATGGTGGAAGAAAAGTAATTGATACTGATAGTTCAACGTGTTAGCTTGCGAAGAACACCAAAAAAAGAATTTCTATGAGTTTCACCGAAGGAAACTTATGTTTTCCAGAAACATAAAAAAGAAGAAGAGAATATTATTGTAACAAAATGATGTTACCAAATCTTAGATGAGATAATATTTTCCTTAAATATTCGGAAATAAAGGATGTATCTCGTAAAAGATGGAAAATATGGAAACGCCCATAATGAATGAATTGATTCGCCAGATTTTGGCAAGAATTTCAGATATGGAAATATTTTCGGGATTGAATTCTTCTTGGCAAAGAAAAACCAAGGAAAAATAAATAGTAAATTACAGGGGATGTATACTTGATCATCCACAATGTGCTTGATTGAAATACCCATAATTACAATAAAAACTTTAAGGTATAGAGTAATTGATATTAAGAGAAATGTTTTGCAGTGAACAATGGCAAGATATTGATAGAATACTGTGTCGACATGTCATAGAGAAAGAATAAATTAGCTCATAGTTTGAACTATTGAATGAAACCATATAGATTGGTGAATCCAACTAAGTACATGAAAATATTAGGTCTTGGTAAAGCAAAACCTCAATAAGATAAACTTGTTAAAAGCGGTAACAAGATATCTGAAAAATGGAATACTCTTCGGAAATGATTGAGTTTCCATGAATCTTGACGACAAGAGCAGGAAAAGGAAAAAAAAAAAAAAAAAAAAAAGAAATCATGAAACTACCATCTTATGCACAAAGTCATGAAACTATGATGGATATCCATAGTCATAAAAATATGAAAAGGAATTCATGATGATGAGAGATCAATGAAGTTCAGAAAATGAACCAAGTTTGCGCAGCAAATAGTATGAATATTGGCTTGGCTTGATAAGACAAAGAGAATTGTCCACAGATGGATATCTGTCTCTGAGAGTTTTCGTGAATGAAAACTGGTGTTGGATATGAGATCGGAAAGATCATACTAGTATATTTTCAAAAAACTAGAGAAAATATTTAATGTAAAATAGATTACCAAACGAAGGAAAGAGGCTACCATATATATGGCAGGATATTCTCGAAAATCAGAGATATTTTCGGAAATAAATTCTCAGAAAAGAAGAAAAAGAGAATTTATGATTTGCTACATGATTGATAATGGATGTAACCGTATCAAAATAATACAGAAGAATAGTTATAGATAACTTAACCTGGACAAGGGTTGTGATCCAAGTATGTAAATTAGACTGAAAAAAAAACTTATGCCATCGACAAAGACTGATATATCGATGGGAAAACAATCTTCTTGATTGCTTGACTTTAGAGATAACGACATCCAAAGGTTTAGCATAGTCACAGACTAAAACGTTGCGTAAATTGCGACACTCAAAATATTATGGGATTATTTTCTAAAGTTTTGAGATATCCGAAAAAGGAACGAGATACTCGGATTTAGATCTACTGTTCTTGACCAAGTAACAGAACAAGAATAGTCAGTAGTAATGCAACATCTTTGTGGACTTTGGCAAGAATTTCGAAGATGGAGTCCTTTTGCTGGCGTTGAAAGACTGAAAAATGGAACTTCCAAAACTGTATTTGTGCATGGTCTTCCATAGTTCCATTGAAACCCAAAAGGGATATGTGTAATACTGCATAGACTCAAAAGCATACGTTGACGAATTGTACAGTAACGTGAATAAGACAACACCAAAAAGTAATGTGATACCCATAAACTATGAGAAAATAAATCTGATAACCAAAAAGATAGATAGCGGAAGCATATGAGCGGATCTCCCCGCTCTGATACCATAATAAATTATGGGTATCATAGAGACGGATCATCGATTGAGCACAAAGATCAAACACAAATAAAGAAGACATAAATTAAAGTGGTTCGGCACTGACGCCTACGTCCACTGACAGAACCCCGTAGGGTGAATTGGATTATTGATCTCCAGAGTTTTATGATTCTGGGATAGTTTACATTTACAAGATGAATCCTATTTATAGGATTGAAGAAACGGGAAACCTAGACTAACAAACTGTTTTGACTAGGTAACTTAAACTTATCCAGCTAGCATACAAGATTTACCAGCTAGATTAAATGATCTTCTACATGACTTGGTTTTGTAAAATATCTTCTTCATATATCCGCACGTAAATTAACTGACCACCTCGATCACTTGGTAGCTAATATATGTGTCATATATTCCAACAGGACATCATCATGGATTCATGATATTAATAATGGACCTCGGATCAGCTGCATTCAAAGACGAATACTATAGTTTCATTTTCAATCTGGCCCACACCTACCGTATCTAAATCAATCTGAAACTCATCATCCAGAGATTTAAATAAATAACCGTCGATAGAGATTATGGAGTAGATTTAGAAACAGAGGAGAGGAAAGCAGAGTGAGTGAGAGACTGAGAGAATGGAAAACAGAGGAGAGAAAAACTCTGTTTATCCTCTAAATAGTTATGAAGTTCATCCAAGAACTAAACCAACTCGTGTTTTCATGTTCATTTATCTATGTGGAATCATAGCTCTATTCTATCATCACTTAACTACTCTCATATTCCATTCAAATAATTTACTGCCGTCAATCTTACTCTTGATTTCTGATTTAGTTCTGTCTTTCATGTGGATTACATCTCAAGCTTTTCGATGGCGTCCGATTCGTAGAAAAGTATACCCGGAGAATCTGTCAAAACTTGTAAAAGAAGAGGATCTTCCCGCTTTGGATGTATTCATCTGTACAGCCGATCCATACAAAGAACCTCCAATGGAAGTTGTGAATACGGCTTTATCTGTATTATCATTTGATTATCCTCCAAACAAGATTTCCGTTTATGTTTCTGATGATGGGGGATCTCAAATGACTCTTTTTGCGTTGATGCAAGGAGCTAAGTTCGCCAAACACTGGTTGCCGTTTTGCAGGAAGCATAATCTCAGTAAGAGATGCCCTAAAGTGGTTCTCAAACAGCATGATTCTGCTCATCTTCAGCTTGATTCTCAAGAGGATTTCCAAAAAATGAAGGTCAAATCTGTCTCTATATTTCTCTCTATTGCAAATTTTATAAAGTGGTCATAATTTGTGTGAAAAGTAGACCTTTTTCTCCATGATTCAGAGAATCATACAAGGGGGTTGTTCCACCATAATATAATATTTGTTAAATATTAGTGATCAGCGTATATATAGTTGAATAGTATTTGCTAGCTTCTCAGTGTGCCCTTTTGTTTAGGACACTTATTTTGGGAGTTCGGGACCATGATCACTACTACCACCATGTTTGTTTACTCCTGATTTATTTGATTCGTCTAGATCTGAGTCATCTGGATCAGAGTGAAATCACCTGAGTCATCTGGATCTGACTCAATATGTTTGTTTTGAGTCAGATCTGACTAATCTGACTCAAAAATATGTGAATCAGGGATTTGGTCCCATGAGTCAGGGGTATTTTGTTACCTGACTCAAATGGATCCAAGTTAGGGGTTATGTCTGAGTCAGAGGTCGAGTCAGATCTTACTCAAAATGGAAAATAAACGGGTTGACTGCTGACTCGGCCCGATCAGGAGTTGACTCAGATCCAGGCGTCGAGTCAGCTGCAAACAAACAGGTTGCACGTAGTGGAAATCAATCTATATTAAAATAGAATCTTGAACTAGCGAGTTAAGGCAGTTGAACATTTGACCACACATGAGCAATTAGTATATATGAGAGGTTTATTCAACCTCTCAATTTATGTGATCTCCAACTGGTCCTCCAAAGATCTGTGAGATAGTAAACTAGGTCTCAACCTTTTATGCCATGATAGGTTTTGTTGTTCAAAAATAAAGAGTGATAATCCTTGTATTTGTGGATGTTTTTTTATGAACCACACTGTAGGAATAGGAGTCGCCCTAATAAAATACCTCAATGGGGACCTGACTAATGGTCGAATTAGTCCTAGTCCCTGCCTACATTTCAATCCAAAAAAGGGTCCCACCCAAACAATACATGACATAATGTGGAAACAAACCATTTTGGTCCATGCTGGTACTGGATCTCTACCACTCCATTTACTGTATTCATGGGCCTGAAAATGGTAAAGAATATTGTTGCTCTTGTGCTTCTTCTTACTTATCAAATTTGGTGGACTACAAACTATTCTAATCGTACTTCTTTTGGTTTCTAATTAAGAGAGCTACTACATTTATTAAGAGAGAAATAAGATTGCAGATACTAGCTAGAGTTGATAGAATTTGTGATAATTGGAGTGATTATTTACCACTAGAAATTAGAAATCAGTTATATGTAGATGCTTCTCATATAACAACTTAGTTTTTCTGATCAATAAAATCTTTTTGTTTCATAAAAAAATAAAAAAATACGTTTTTTGGTTTCTAATTAAGAGAGCTACTACATTTATTTATTTTCCTATCATAAAAGTTTAAAATTTCGGGCCATCATTTCCTTGCAGAGGTTATACGAGGAAATGAGAAGGAAGGTAGATCAAGTTATGGAGCAAGGATACGTAGATGATGATATCGTTAATGAGGAAGAGAGACAAGTTTTCCATAAATGGAGAGTAAATGAATTTACTCGCCAACATCATCCTACAGTCATTCAGGTATTTTTCATTATGTATGCATAGTTTATGAAGTCAGTTGCCGATATATATCTTGGACAGTAATTTTATGAAATTAAGATTTGATCATAAGGTGCTCATGGAAAGCTCTAAGGATGTTGATATCTCCGGGATATCTCTACCCAATTTAATCTACCTCTCTCGGGAGAAAAGTAAACATATTCACCACAATTTCAAGGCGGGTGCTCTGAATGCATTGGTAAGTAAATGAAACCATGCTTAAAGCAAAAACACCCTCTCATGTGTATATATTCTGGCTAATAAAATTCCTTGATTAATTTAATGAAGATACGTGTATCAGCGGTTATGAGTAGCGCACCAGTTGTTCTGAGCCTTGACTGTGACATGTACTGTAATAATCATCAAGCTCCGCGGTTGGCACTATGCCATCTGCTAGACCCTAATGAAGGCTCAAAAACTGCTTTTGTTCAGTTTCCACAACGATACAGAGGGATTATTAATCCAACTGATATCTATAACAATGAGGTTACGAGGCCGTTCATAATAAATCCTGAAGGGTTAGATGGGATTGGTACTACGAATTATGTTGGCACCGGTCCTTTCATCAATCTAAAAGCATTTTATGGTGGCCCAACTCAACCAAAAGTAAACATATTCCCTGGATTTAACAAGGACGAAAGTGGTTTGGAGAGAAAAACAATAAGTTCAAAACTAATTTTGGAAGCAGCTAATAAAGTTGCAGATTGCAACTATGAACAAGGAACAAACTGGGGAAGAACTTTGGGTTTCAGATACGGATCCCTGGTTGAAGACTTTTTTACGGGTTATCGCATGCAATGTGAAGGATGGCGATCAATATTTTGCAACCCGAAGACTCCAGCATTTCTGGGAGATTTCCCAATCAGCTTAAATGATTCATTAATTCAAGTAAAACGATGGTCAGTTGGATTGATTGAGGTTGGGTTCTCAAAGTACTGCCCATTCACATTTGGTACAAGAAATCGATCCCTACTTATGGGTATGGCGTATGGTTTTTATGCATTTTGGCCTATATGGGCTATCCCTATTTTCATATATGGTCTTCTTCCGCAGCTTTGCCTTATACACGACATATATTTTGTTTCCCAAGGTATTCATCTCTATCTAGAATTGGTTTATTGCATTATGTAAAAACAGTGCATCATTTTTCTACTACCATTACTAACTACATGTTATCTGTACTCTACTAATATGTATATTCGATGCAGGTCTGTGATCTATGGTTTTACGTATATGCCTACCTCTTTTCAGCAACATATATCCAAGACCTTATCGAGAGTTATTACGTATATAATATAAATTTCAAAAAATGGTGGAACGAGCAAAGAATGTGGTTGATTCGAGGAGCAACATGTTTCATCTTTTCATTTATAGAATTCACATTAAACCAAATCGGTATCTCTGCTCCAGATTTCAGCCTTACAAGCAAAGTCATCGACAATGAACAACAAAAAAGATACGACCAAGAAATATTCTACTTTGGAGTAGAATCGCCATTTTTCGTGAGCCTATCAACATTTGCATTGATCAGTTTAGCTTCATTTAGTTTTGGGATGGTGAGGGTGATATTTATGGATGGAAAACTGGAAGAAATGTTCGTCCAGTTGTTTTTAAGTGGATTTGTGCTGGTAAATTCTTTGCCTATTTATGAAGCCATGGTGCTGAGGAAAGATGGAGGAAGAATGCCTACAAGAGTAACTTTAATATCCGTCCTCATTGCATCGCTTCTTTGTTACGGGGCCGGATTCTCAATGAAATGAAGTTGATCCGCGCCACACTTGGAAAGAACTTCTTAATTAGGATTGCCATAATGTACATTTAGACTAATAATAAGGTGATTGATTAGTGTTTAATTAGCTAGCTTTGCAGGGTAAGATGTCTCAGAAAAAGGGTATAACATACCTGAAAAATGGTGTGTACTTGCCTTGGATAGGGCGAACATTCGATTCGCTATTCTATCCTAATAACATAACAACCTACTTCTCGACGGAAATGAATCTATCATCACAACATAACAACCTACTTCTCATTTAGAAATGGCTCTTGTGAAATCAGTCACGAAATTGCGAGCAGCTCTTAATTTAAAACCGGGTTTGAACAAATTTAAAACAGTGGTTCTAAACCAACCGTGGATTTAAACAAATTTAAAATCGGGTTTAGTCTGTGTCTTGGCGGTTTTTATTTTGTCTAAACTCACGGTTTGTTAAGGATTAGGATCGACAACGACGCCTGGCTTTACCACTTGTGGTTGCGCATAGTAAGGATTAGGATCGACAACGATACCTGGCACATAGGGATAGGCAAGTGGGTGAGGCTGCTGGACTACTACTTGCGCCGACGGAGGCGAACGCCTTCCAAATACAACATCAAAGATACCTCCTATAAATCCTTGCGTGCCTTCACCCAAAATATTGGAAATTATCAGGCAAAATTAAAATAAATAAATAAATGGAGTAGATAATCATATGATTTATAATGGAGCTATATACTTACCTGCAGAAGATATAATTATTATCAGGACTATAAGAAAGACCTGAGAGAAAATCTTAGTGATGGAAAAACCTTTTGCCATTTTTGGTTCTCTTAAAAAACTTAACTGAAACTCTTATGGATCACAAAAAAAAACTTTGTCACAATAACACTCTCCCTATTAATGAGATCTCTATGCAAACAGTCCTTCTATTTATAGCATACAGAAAGCACTACCCGATAAACTTGAACTAGTTTTCATGGCGAGAGAGAGAGACGTGCATGCTTGATTCAGAGATTGGAATTCAAACTACATTTAAATAAAAAGCACTTGCTCATATTTATATCAGAAGTACTTGCTGAATGATGTCATAGCAAGAAAGGAATTGGGTAATGCTCAGTGTGCGAGCACGTTCTCATTTCTAAAGAAACATTTGGCCTGCCTATCCACATCAAGGAATTGGAAGCTTGGATTTAAGGAATTGGATGCATTAATTGCTTAATTAATACATTGTGGAAGGATTATGTATTTTTGATAGTGGTAAAAATGTTCTTTAGAATCGAGTCAATCGACTAGGTTGGCGAGGTCCATTCAATCTGGCTGATTATATTATGAAGAAATATATAAATTTAATCAAATTTTAAAGAACCTGGAATCGCCAGGTTGTACCTCGCCGGTTGAATATATTCTAATCAACTTGGTCTAACCTAATGGGTTGTAAAAGTTAAAAAACGGCTGTTTAGAAATGATGGTGGAAGTATGCCTTCAAGAGTTCATCTAGAAATATAGCATGTCTTGAATGCCTTGAATATAGTATGTTGTAGGAGTAAAATACCGCACACTTATTAGACATGCGAAATAACGACCATCAGGCCTGAGCGAAGACAACCGCATACAGTAAATTCAGAATGACGCAGCAGATGACGTCAGCTTAGTCACGAGAAAAGTGTGAAGAACCATGCAATATTATAGAGCACGTGCGAAAAGAGTCAATGACACACGCCAGATCCGAAAATAAGGGCTTTATTAGCTGTCATCCACTATGTAAATCCTTATATAAGGAACTGAGCGGCCTTGTATTGGAGGGATCTTTTGGGAGAGTTGAGACGAGGAATTTCGGAGAGAGAAAGATTGTTTGTTCTCCAAGATAGAGTTTTCTTATTATTTTGTATTCAAATTAAAAATCTAATAGATGTTTTTATGAATTTTATGATGATTACTTGAATTGTTCTATAGATTTCATTAAGGGTGTGGTTGTAGGATTTCCTGCAACTACATATTGGCGCTAGAAAACAACTCGGAGTGATTATCCCTGTTGCTGAATCTAATTGAAAAGCAAATCTGAGGTGATAGGTGATTCTTCATTAAGAAGAGATTTGATACAAAAGGAAGATCTCATCTTAAGAAGAAAGAAGCATAAAATTGTTAAATCAGCAAGAATAGAAGAATCAAACAAAAACAAACAGCAAATGCGTGAACAAATCCAATAAAAGAGCAATTACAAAAATCCAAAAGGTGCTACAATAAGAGACGAAAAAGTAGAAACGATCCAAATCATCAAAGCAAGAGCAGGTAGCAAAAAATTACGGTGTAACCTTATAACCAAAACAATATATGGTCAATGATTTCCATGAAGGAATCACAGGGAAAATACACAAGCGAGATTTTGAAGGAAAGAAAATTATGACGGTAGAAAAGCTATCTCCCTTGAAGGATTGGGAAAAGCAGAAGATAAATTTACAGCAGAGGAGATACCAGAAGAAAACTTAAGTCACACAGATCCTTTGGTAGTTACAGTAACTGCAGCACGAAAAGAAAGAAGTGCGGAAGTGAAATTTTCAGATGAATGGGCGATAGATAGAACCTTGGTAGACACGTGTAGTTCGGTAATGTAGATGGGTGAAAAAGCGGGGGTCTAACAACACCACCCAATATTTCGTTTAGCAATCTGTATGAACAATCTCCGAAACATTCTACTAGAAAATCAACTAGACAGTCAGACTCAATCTAGAATATAGTGTCTCAAGGAGTCAATATCTCTATCTCTCAATCTAATTCTTACCAAAGCAAACTGCGAGTCTTGATTAGAGAGAGATAAACTTGGACGGTACCAAAGACAAATATCCAAGGATCAATCAATATCAATCAACAACCAAAGGTTGGATTTCCAATTGATTAGATCTAACGCACAACCTGTATTATTTCTATTATATAAACAAATATAATGCGAAAAAGAAATAACACAGACACCAGAGATTTTGTTAACGAGGAAACCGCAAATGCAGAAAAACCCCAGGACCTAGTCCAGATTGAACACACACTGTATTAAGCCGCTACAGACATTAGCCTACTACAACTAACTTCGGACTGGCCTATAGTTGAACCCCTATCAATCTCCCACTGATACAAGGTACAGTTATGCTCCTACGTCTCTGATCCCAACAGGATGCTGCGCACTTGAATCCCTTAGCTGATCTCACCCACAACTAAGAGTTGCTACGAACACAATCGCAGGCTTAACAACAAACAAATCTGTCTCCCACAGAAAAGTCTATCAAAGAGGATAAATATGTCTCCCACAGATAAACCCTAAATCTGTTTCGTCTTTTGATTTTTCAATCTAGGTGAATCAGAAACCAATTGATAATCCGATCTTATATTCCCTAAGAACATCCTAGATTAATCAATCACTTACTCAAACAATCCTTCCTGACTACACAGGCGGTTTGTCGAGGAATCACAAACAGAGAGACGAAGATGTTTGTGATTACTTTATCTTGCCTATCGGAGAACTCTCACGATCTCAAGCCAATCAAAGATTGTACTCGTACGATAGAAGATGAAAGATCAGATCACACAACTACGATAAAGAAGTATCGGTCTGGCTTCACAATCCCAATGAAGTCATTAAGTCGTTAACTCGAGTTTAGAGAAGAAACTCAATAGTTAATGGATATCGACTCTAGCGAGAGCACTAGTAGCACACAGACGTGTGGGGATTTGTTTTTCCCCTTGCTAGATGTCTCCTATATATAGTCTTCATATCAGGGTTTCGCCTTAGGTACTAAGCAAACCATATCCACCGTCAGATGAAAACCTGATTTAGATTCAAGCTAATATTTCTCAACCGTTAGATCGAAATCTTTATCTTGTCACACACAATACCATACGCGTTTACTGGGTTTGTGAAAATCGTGCCCAAACGTGTACGTGTATGTTGGTTCAATACAGTAACCAAAGGTTAACCATATGAGTGTTTCATACCAACCATTTTCTCCTTCACCATAACTAGTTCATATGGCTCACACGAACTAGTTAAAGAGTCGTTCAATTTCTATGAGATCTTATGTAACTACACAAGACACAATTGAAACAAAAATGATTCGATTCGATTGAATCGGTTCATGAACATTATAGCCACGGTTTGCACAAAGCATTCCTTGATAATTTAATATCTATGTTCACAAATCATCTTTAGATCATAACCACTTAAGCTCACAAACAAGTTCGCGGACTTAAGTACATCGGTTGAGTTTTCCAAACTCAGCAGAAATTCACGGTCGAGAACTTCCTCCAGTTTGCGGACTTATCAGCAAACGAGTTATATTGGAAATCCCAGCAGAAATTAAGGGGATGAGAACTTCCGCCTGTTCGCGGACTGGGTTCGCGAATTAGGTTCGCGGACTTGCCAAGCCAATTCCACAACCCTGCCGATTTCTCTTGATCAACAAAGTTGGACAACTTCGGTTCAAGGATATCACGGTTATGTAATCTAAACTCTTATTTCAATCATTGAAACATTCTTAGAGGACGTTATATAGTTGTTACACTATTTCTCGTCAAAGCAATTTTCAAAGTGATTGAAACATTCAGGACTTTCGTCACTACGTAAAGAAAACAATGGTCGAAGCGAAACGCTTTACCAACACACATTTCGAGATATAGATAAGAGAGATATACTCAGCTCGAAATGTAATGTGTATGATCATACTCTATATATATAGCATACGACTTTCGTCTCAAGAAGTAGGAGATAAAATAGATAGACTTTGGAGTGACAGATGAGTTCAAGTCTCCAGATACCTTTTTGTCGAGAAGTTCACCGGTTTCTTGAGTAGTTCTTCTTCTTGTATGATGAATCGCCATGAAGTCCTTGAGGTCAACTACACCTTCTAACCTAGTCTGAGACTTAGCTATAATAGACTAGAAATCAAGACTTATAGTTTTGACCACTAACATTGACAAACATGCTTGAGATAGCAACGCATGCGAGATTTACCGAGATATGCTCTAACAATGGGGAAAAACGATTTACTGGTTTTTATGGAATTGAAGAGTCGACCGATGTGGAGACTCCCTGAACCGAGCGAAATGTTGAACCCCACACAGATGTACTTCAAGAAGGGAGTGCTTTAAGTTCGAGAGATCAATCTGTAGAACCCCGTCCTATACCAAGAACAATGGCCGTTCCAGAGTTAATTCAATCACAAGAGAGGATGGGTTGATCTGTAAGAGGGAAGCTGATAAATGTGTGAGATCAATGGTGATATGAGATTGTAGGTGTGATGTGAATTCAGCGTAAGAATGCTCTGAATGATTGAATTTTGCCCAATTGAGAGTGATTTCTGTGAGTTCGTGTAGACGAAAGATTTTCTGTATGAACTTTGATAAGAAATTGCTCGTTTAGGCGAATCTTGTTCGAGTGTTCGAAAAACCTTGTTCTTTCAATCAGGATTCAGAGACATTTTATAATGCCGGAATTGAAAACACCATGATCCCATGAAGTGTGACAGTTGCTGGAATAGAGAGTGGGAAATGGGTAAATCGTGTTAAAACCAATTACTCATCGTGCGGAGACTTGGTTAACTTTCCACCCACTACTTTTTCGACTCTTCCAACTGATTGCACTACTTGCTCACATTCTCATCATGGATGAACACACATGCCGTAGACCGCCAGACCAAAACCCTAGTTAATATCCCCCCATGTGACACGATTGAAATCTCGTGATTGTGGAGTCAATTGCTGACTTTATGGGACGATGAGTCCATGTAGCGCTGAGTTGAACATGATGAGCCAATATTCTGAAACTCATGAATTTAACATGTCTGCTGAGACGAGGTATTATTATAACCTAAGACGAGCAAAATTATGTTGCTGAATTGTTGAATATCGATAGTTGAACTAATATTCTTGACAAATATTGCCGGTTCGAGCGAATATTGCTAGTTCGAGAAAATATTGCTAGTTTGATGAATTGTTGGTAGCTTGACCAAATAAAATATTAATTTAAGTTACTGACTGCTAGGTCGAGCAAAATAAATATGAATGTTAATCATGGAATCAATATAAAATTATCAGAGTGTTCGAATCTGCTCAAAATCACGTTTCTACAGAGTTCTGGATTCAAAACCCTAATTTTACCGAAATGATGATTTATTGCAAATCAACATGGAACCGGCTATATGGGATGACGGGTTCACCATATAACGCCTGGATGCTCGAATGAGCAAAAATACTAAAGTCTCTTGAGGATCAATTGATAAAATAATGATTAAATGCTGGTTTAATCATTTATTAAAATAATGCTCGTGTGAGCGACAAATAATAAAACTTGATGTAGAAAAGATGAGGGACCGGCCAAGAGGTCATGGGACCGGCTCTTGGTGGCCGTGGGACCAATAGATGGTCATTTGAAAAAACTTCCAATTGTTTGGAAAAAGTTTGAACCTAATATGAGCAGCTGAGCAAATTAGGTTAAAATCATCAAAGCACGCGGGACCAGCTTTTTGCAAGCCTCGGGGTCACCCTTGGTCGGTCAAGGGGATGTGCCCATGTCACCATAGTGTTCGCGCTTCAGTCCTGAGAATTTCGATATTTTCTGTTGCACGTTTGAGCAACATTTGGAGAAAATATGCAAAATCCATGGTTTTGCTGAAACTGGCAAAAATACATGAGATGATGTAACTAATAAATAAAACAGGGAATTACAAGGTGTGGGACCGGCCACAACTAGGGCATGGACGGCCGACTGATAGACGAAGTCCCACATGCTTTTCCCAGTTTTATGTGATTTTATGTATTTTCTCTGATTTGAGGGAAATTCCATGAAACTGAAGAGTTTGATAAAATTAGGGAACTTCCATGAGATGAGAGATATAAATTAAATATAAAATAGGAAATGGGAGCGTCATGGCCAGCCAACCAATAGGCGCGGGTCCCAAGGTGCTCTTCCCAATTTTATGTAATTTTGATGATTTTAGATAATTTTCATAAAATCAAAGGGATTTGTTGAAAACTTAATATATTTTGTTGAAATCAGGGAGTTTTCATGAAATCAGGAAACAAAACACCAAATAATAATAAAATACTGGCGTGTGGGACCGGCTAGGGCATGGCCGGTCGGCTAGAGCCTGGTCCCACAAGTTTTCCGTAATTTTTGATATTTTCTATGATTTTAGAGAAAATACATGAAATTAGGTAATTTTTGGGAAAAATTCATGAAATCAAGGAACTTTCATAATTTGAGAGGAAATAATAAAATAATGGTACATGAGGTGTGGGACCGGCCACGTCTAAGGCACGAACGGCTGGTGCTCGGTCCCGTGACACCTTTTCCTAATTTTATTATTTTTTGATAAAATCATGTGATTTTAGGGAGAAATACATGAAATTAGGTAATTTTAGGGGAAATTCATGAAATCAAGGAATTTTCATAATTTGAGAGGAAATAATAAAATAAGAACGATTAATTGGGAGGTAAAAAAAGTAATTGGGGTATATTGATTACTTCCCCCAACCCATGGTGTCCGCTAAGGGGTGATTTTTGGTGCGAAAATACTAAAACATCCTTCCCTCAAAATAAAAATTAAAAAACTTAAAATAAAAAAAACAAAATCATATCCCCCATTTCCATCTTCACCTCTTATTAATCTGTTTTTTACGAATTTTTTTTTAACATTCGGAAGTGATGAAGACTATGCCGGAAGTGATGAATACTATGTCGGAAATGATGAAGACCATGCCGGAATTGATGAAGACCATGCCGGAAGTGATGAATACCATGTCGGAAATGATGAAGACCATGCCAGCATGGTTATTCATGATGAATACCATGCCGGAACTCAAAACCGGCATAGTTATTCAGGATGAAAACCATGCCGGTTTTGAGTTCCGGCATGGTATTCATCCTGAATAACCATGCCGGTTTTGAGTTTCGGCATGGTATTCATCCTGAATAACCATGCCGGTTTTGAGTTTCGGCATGGTATTCATTCTGAATAACCATGCCGGAACTTGCTATTTCAGATAGATTTTTTCTGTATATTTTTTTCCTCAAACCGGCATGGTTCATTTGGGAATCGACCATGCCGGAACCACAACCGGCATACTCGATAATACTTCTACCATGCCGGCACTGAGTTTTTCAGGCGTAACAATGGCGGATTCAATGAAAAAAAAATTAAATTTCAATACATTAATACCTATACATGGGTAATTGGAGTACTTGTATGTTCAACTTGTTTACTTTCTTGGGTTGGTTCTTCACCTAAACCTTCATGATCATAATATCTTGATTTAATGTTGTTGGATCAACAAATTTAACGTTACTGACTTATACTAATCATCATCAAACGAACCTATTAACTTTACTAATTATAATTAACCATTAGACACGATTAGTGAGGGGTAGATTAGGAATTAAAAAAATAATTAGATAAGGTGTGACCTTGATTTGATATATGGATCCAGTTTTTGTCTTTCTTTCTATCCCCCAATTACTTTTTATATCCCCCAATTTCGCATTCTAAAATAATGGGGACGTGAGGTGTGGGACCGGCCATGGCAAAGGCATGGACGGCCGGCTGGTGCTCGGTCCCGCGACACCTTTCCCTAATTTTATTATTTTTGATAAAATCATGTGAAAATACATGAAATTGGGTAATTTTCATGATTTTAGAGAAAATTAGTAAAATATAAAATTAGGCGCGGGACTGGTTACAGCATGACCGGCCGGCTGGTGAGCCCAGTCCCCTGGCGCCTCTGCTAATATTTTATTATTATTTCTTCCTATTTTGCATAGGTTCCTCATTCATTCGTATTTTTTGAAATGATCGTTTGCGCATTCAAAATGCTGGTCTGTGCATTATTTGTTAAGTGCACTTGCACCATTTTTGTCAGGGCTTATTCGATGCTCAGATGCATGTCTCGTTGAATATTTATCACTAACCTGTGGAATCCTGCTGAGAAGAACCACGAATTGAAGTGACGAAATATAAGGAAGAATCGTAGAATATTGCTGGATATTCAGGCGATTAATTGACGATCCGTAGAATATTGTTGGATATTCAGGCGATGGCTCGTAGAATATTGCTGGATATTCAGACGATTTAAAATAATTAATTTCCGGCTCCACACTAGAAGGGCTTCTTGTCTAGGAGCCTTAAATATCTGAGGGTTGAGCAATATGAATTTGCTGGAGTGTCATATTCCTTTTGCATAGTCGGGGAAAACCTTGTTGCATCCCGAAGACGTTATCACTCTATACTAGTAGGCATGTTGTCTAGGAGCCGCCCAATCTTTCGATTCTATACAGTATGAGATGTGCCGTGGTCTCAGCTGAGAGACTACACATCTACATCTTCTCTGAGAGACTTTCTCTATCAGAGGTGGAATGAGGTTTCATGCATAGAGACATGAGCCTCGATACTCATCCGATTGCCGGATCTGGAGTAATTACTGAAATTGCTCAGTATTCATGAGATATGTCGTGGTCTCAGCTAAGAGACTACACATCTACACGTACTCTGAGAGACATCCTTCTCAGTGAGAGATTTATGGCATGAGTTTTCATGCTTTAATGAGAGACATGAGCCTCAATACTCATCCGGTTTCCGAATCTGGAGTATAGTTTTACAATTCTACCCTTTGTCGAAAATCCACCATCTACATTAAGTCCCCTGTTTAGTGAGGAACAGTCATGTTCCTCAGTCAGCATTGAATGGTGATTTTCCAGGCATAAACAAAAATAAGTAATTGAACTTAGTCATAAGATAAGATATTACCGAATTTTGACTGAATGAGCAAACCATGGTTTGAGCGGAAACCCAGCGGCATAATAGAGCATCATCCAGTGAACATAAATTGGTGTAGAACCGCTGATTCGATGGTGGAACCTTGGTCGGTTTAGGATTCACGGGGCCGGGCCCGAAAAGAAATCCTTGTTTTAGGAATAAGCGCTCGTTCGTTCGTAAATTTAAGGAACAAACAAGATAGACCTGAGTCTAATGATATAAATATTTGTCTATGAGCTTTCATGAAAACCGAAATTTTATTTTTTAAATATGTGAGATTTCACAACGTGGAATAGACTCTCATTTCAAAGGCGATGCTCGTACGAGAGAAAAGTTTTTTTTTTTTGAATAGACGTGCGTCTAGTAATAAAATTTTGTTTATGAGCTTTCATGGAAAATATTATCTTCGAGCTTTTGAAAATACACTCTCGCTTCAAAGACAGATGCTCGTGCGAGGGAGCAAAATATATAGATATATTTTTCAAATTTACCTGAGTTTCACGTCAAATATTTATATATTTTGTAAAACCATGTTTTGGTTTTGAACAACTGTTGAAAGTAAACATGGTTAAATAATGTTTGTATGTGAGTCTTCACAATTGTAGAATGGACGTCTGTCCAGTTTTTGAAAAACCAGTGGATGTTAAGATTCATGTGAGTTTTTCACGGTCTTCGATTAGGATCGCGAAACCAATATTTGTTATTCCATTGCAGAACTTTCCTCCATCAAGTATTGACGGTCTTCGATTCTCTGCGGATGGTCAGACGGTTTCTGACTTGAGTGTGGAAGAAGAGGCCGAAGTAAGTATTCTTTATATAACAAATTATTATAATTTGTAGATAAAATGTTCATTGTTGAGAATATATCCAGGAGGATGTCTTCATGTAAGTAGAGAGTGCTGATACTCGGTCATCCTCTGAGAATAGAGATGGAGGAAATTCCAAAGGTTCGGAACCGAATGGAAGTAATAAGCCTCTTGATGTTGACACGGGCAATCCCTATTCCTTGAATGCTTCGGAGACCTCCCAGGTAAGTACATATCTTGAAACCTCTTCATAGAAGTATGAAATTGCTGATTTGTGAGTAAATGAATGAAAATCCATGTGAATATGCACGTAATTTCGACGAAATACATCGTCAGAAAATTTCAGGCTTCAGCGTTTAATGAAAGCACCGTAAAATCTTCGTCCGGAATCGGATTTTCAATGTCTGCACATGTATCCTCAAGCCCAGGAAATCTCCAAGCTTTAGAAGAGAAGATTTTTAAGTTTTGAGCATGTTCATAGCCTGAAAAAGGAGAAATAGTAAACTTCCAGGAGACTTTCAGAACTTTTCCAGATGGTATGTTGCTCGATGTTTTTTCCATATCTCCTTGCTCGTTCATCGGATTGTTATGAAATTTGACACGTTGTAGAGGACATCAATACGAAGAGAAGGATATATAAACCATCTTAAGATTCCTTGTAGATTTCTCCCAGTTCACCTTTTAGTACAGGGCAGAGTACAGTTTCTCCTGACGAGGTTGCCGTAAAACGTATTTTCATGACTTTCATGCTATTTGTTCATATCTTGGGTGCATGATGATGAACTTTGATGATGTTGCACTGATTTCATACTGTATTTTATAATCTCACTTGGTTTCATGTTTAGATTGCTCTAACCTCATGTAATCTTCGTATCAGGTGTCAAATACCGAAGTTGAGGATATTCAAACCAATAAGGATAACTCGAGCTGGTCTGGAGTTGTTGATGAAGATACAATCATACCTGCACTTCAAGTCCATGAGAAGGTTGTCACTGAAGTTATGGAAACTTCGATTGTTGTTGCTTCAGTCATAGAAGAAACCGAGCCACCAACAGAGAATTCCTGAAGAAACTGTTGCCCTGATTGTAGAGGCTTCCCCAGTAACTGAGAATCGTGTAGTGGTGTATGAATACCCAAGTGCAGGGGTTGTTTTGGTCCTCCATGCATCACTCCCATACCAAGAACTAGTTGGTGGAGGATTTCAATGCTATTGATTCATTTGAGACCAGGACCCTTTGATTGGTACATGAGCATGGTGCTTGCATCCATCTTGTCTTTGTCAGCCGTAAAAACATCACATCTGAAATCCTGGTTACGTGACCATGACTGAGGTTGCTCTCAAGAGAGCTGATATAATGACCATGGTTGCATGTCCCGGTGGTAGCACTCCTTTTATGATGAATGATCATCACCTGAGAGTCTGGTGACACGGGTCTCGGATTGTGAAACTAATCGCCATGATTAGTGGACCGTCAGTCCCCAGTAACCTCTCCTTTTCGTTTTCCCTTATGGAAGGACCTAGATATAGGACCTAGGTATAAAAGTTGATGTAAAGACCAAGGTGGTCGAAGTTGGAAGTACCTTGATGAAAGACTCATCGCAAATACTTGGTGGACATCGATTGACTGTAAAGGTTATGAATCCGGTCTACGAATTTCTGCTTGCATGTTGTATGCTCTAGAAGCTGTAGGAACCTCATACAACGTCGGAATCCGGTGATTGACCCAAAATTTTGAAGCTAAGAGGCTGAGTTATAAAATGAGAAAAGAAGAACTCAATTTTGAGTTGTAGAGGTCAGCCAACGAAGCGTGCACATTTGTAATTTTTAATCCCGTACAAATTTTTCAGACTCCGTAGACCTGACCGTAAAGGCCATATCTTTCAGCTCGTATGTCCAATTGATGCTCCCTTTTGGCATATTGTAGAAAAAACATAAACGAACATATTTCTTTGAGGAAGTATTGTCCCATTACTCACCCATTGGTACGTTTTTTTAAACCCATGGGATGAATTATGTTGTATCTCCTTTGTAGAGGTGATGAGAGCATCTTGTAGAAGACTTGGGATTGTGCCCGCCCGTTGTGCAAGCTTCATAAAGACTTTCATGTGAACATATTTGATGCATTCACACCTTGATATGAATCATTATTTCTTGGAGAATTCCGCTTCATTAAGAAATACTTCAGGGAACAGATAGTTGATGAAGCTGAACGTCGCTCGTAAAACTGTTGTAGATGCTGAGATCACGAATGGTTACACTCCAGAGATCCTTGTCGATGCTGAGATCATGGATGGTATTCCTCTAGAGATTATTGTTGATGCTGATATCATGGCTGAAGTTTTTCCAAAGACCGAAAAGGATAGAACCATGATTATAGATATAATCTTTGTTCCTCCATCCAGTGAGCTATGAACAGGCTTCCTCAGTGAGTTGACGTTGTTGCAATGGATAGAAGCAGAAGTTTTCATACACGATGTGATTGGTGAAGAAAGGAAGTCCCTCAATCGTGCAGGGGCTTGTGATGTAGAGAAATTCCGTTGATGAAGTTTCGTGGAATCACCTCAGGTTGCCCGGTGTATGTTGAAAGAGTTAGTGTCATCCACGTATGAATGATGTTGCATCTTCTTCGTAAATCTTATGAAGACTTGTTTATTATAGTATAGTTACACTTTGATCGTGTTGGTGTTGAATCAGTGTGTCATCATAGAGATATTGGTGCTGAGGCCATATGTGAAGGTGTACTCTTTGATTGGAAGTATAATTTGAAGACTTCTGAGGTGCTTGAGTGTTGAAGCGCATATTACTTAAGCATCGAAAGTCTTAGATTTGATCGTCTCGGCCCCGGAGTATCTTCTGTTGATTCAACATACTTTTCGTTGCAGTAGTGGGATTCGATACTTGTGCAGCTATCAGAGCTTTCTGATTTTGTGGAACACATGGACTTGCAGGAGAAACACCCAAAGTGTTTTTTTCCGTGCTTGAATATCATCTCAGTAATGTATGTCTCAGTTAAATGCTCGATTTGGAGAAGTGTCAGATTCAACCACTTGGTAAAGTATTGATGAAGTGAGATTACCCACCTATAACGTCTTGCAATAGCAGATATGCTAGCAGAATTGAGTCCTCATGCTAGAATAGCATGTGAGGAATAAATGACATAGACATGGGAGGAATGAGACTTTCCTGAGTGCATGACCTTTGGATGAATGTATATGCATCTTTTGTAGGTTCTTGTTTCAACCTAGCCAAAGTTCGAAATTCCTCCAAGTGCTCTGATGATGGAACGTCCGCCGAATCTTATGGATCAGAATTTTCTTCTTTGGATAGATGTGTAACTAAAGGCGCTTTGTAAGTACCCATCTTTTCAGCGTAGATCCATGCTCGTCTGAATGACATGTCATATCCTGTATTTTCCTGATTATGTGAAACTTGGTTTCTGTCCAGGTTGAACTTATGTTCACTTTGAGAGTGATGTAGCCATAAGTATTTCTGAGCGTTCCTTCAAGGTCTCTGATTGAGATGGGAGCATGAGTAGATGATGCCTGTGGATCCAATGGTTTTCAGTGGAATGTTGTTGATGGCGGTGTCAACATCGATCAACGTTCTTCCAAATTTGTTTCTTCTGAGATGACCGTGGTAAGAAGCCCCCAGTCATACATCTCTTGATCTGTGGCCGGAGGCTCAAGAAGTATTTCCGGAATGGACTTCGTAGTTCAGTGAACATGTCTCTCCTTTTTGCCTTCGACAGATAACACAATTCACGTTCGACCAAGGATTGAACTGCCTCTTCGATAGGTTGTTCAGAGAGTGTAACGATTCTGATTGGGAGAGGATTCTTGTGTGCTCCTTCAGTCCCCAGTTGAATCTAATGTGGATCAACCTTCTATTTGAAAATGTTCTTCAAAATTTTGCAGTTGATTGTTGGATGATTGATGAATCTATGAAGGTGACACTACCTGGGATTCTCCATTTTTTTCAGTCGTATCTCTCCTGATGAACGAGAATTTGATTGTACCATCTTGAACGCAGATTTACAGTAACTCGATCACTCCTTCGTGAGAAAAGAGAATTTTGAGTTTGTCATGCCATTTCCCCGTTCGTTGATGTCGGGTCGAGGTTTGCGCATTTCAGGATTGGTTATCTTTTCTTTGTGCCTCCAGAGGAGCCTGAGATGTTGGAGAAGCGTTATGATGTTGTGTCTCAGCTTTCCTTTCAGCAGCAACGTTTGTTGAAGGATGGAGATTGTACAGATTGTTGACTAGGCCTCGGCTGTTTCAAGATTCCTCGACCTTGCGGACTTTGCTCTTTCCAGTAAGGCAGGTGTATTAGTTGCCGATCTCTTCGCCGCTTCATGAAGCTCTGAGAAAGTCTGGAATAGAAGATTCTCCAGTTGAGCTCTGTAAATCAGGAGCATGTCGTTGATACACAATCTACCAGCTATTTCTCTGTGACATTTGGGTCATGACAGTCCAGGGCCTGGACTCTGAATCTTTTCACGTAATCATTGGGATTCTCACGGACCCTCTGGAACATTCTTCCAAGATCAGAGAGAGTGACTTGCTCTGACACGAAAAAGTACTTCCTGTAGAAGGCGTTGATCATTTCTCCCCAATTTTTGATAGTCCCCGGTGCGATGCTGTTGTACCAGATGTATTCCCTGCCTTTTAAGGATTCTGAAAACTCCTTGATACGAACGACATGGTTATGGTCATGTTCTCCTAAGGCTTCGAGGAAACGAGAGACGTGTTCTCGGGCATTGCCAGTTCCATCATAAAAAGTGAAAGTTGGAGAAATATAACCTTTCGGAAGAGGAATCCTCTGCGTAGCGGAAGGATAAGGAGGTTGGTGACGATGGACATGTGATGCCCTTTCTTTTCCACGGTTATCCAAAAGACGCTCCAAGTATTCCCGAGTAATGAAATTTGATGACTCCTTTGCTGATGAGTCGCCTGCAGCTTTGCCGACTTCGTCATCATCCGCTGTATGAATTGGAATCACCTCAGGATCATCGTCTGAGGATTTCTCCTTTTCTTTTCTCCTTTCTTAATTTTTCTCTGACATCTTGTCAGTGAGGGTCTTCAAATGATCAAATAACTGCTTTTGTGATGCAGCCATATCTGTTTGATTGTTTGCAAAAGTTTCATGTGCTTTGATGAGATCAACAATGGTAGGTGGTGGGTTTCCTCTGATTTCCTCAGGGTGCCGGCCGAACAATGGATGACCTTCTGTGATGTGAGGATGAGTATTATCACCACCGTCAGTGTTTGTGGACGAGATCTTTTCCGAAATGTCCTCCTTGTCGTTGCTGTTGTTGTTGTGCTAGCATTTTTAGGATCAATTGTGCGTGACCTAAGATCAACCATCTTGTGAAGTCGTGAGATTGTCACCGAGAGATTAATCTCCCACTGTGGTCGCCAATATGTAGATGGGGAAAAACGATTTGCTGGTTTTTATGGAATTGAAGAGTCGACCGATGTGGAGACCCCCTGAACCGAGCGAAATGTTGAACCTCACACAGATGCACTACAAGAAGGAAGTGCTTTAAGTTTGAGAGATCAATCTGTAGAACCCCGGCCTAAACCAAGAACAATGGTCGTTCCAGAGTTAATTCGATCACAAGAGAGGATGGGTTGATCTGTAGGAGGGAAGATGAGAAATGCGTGAGATCAATGGTGATCTGAGATTGTAGGTGTGATGTGAATTCAATGTAAGAATGCTCTGAATGATTGAATTTTGCCCAATTGAGAGTGATTTCTGTGAGTTCGTGTAGACGAAAGATTGTCTGTATGAACTTTGATAAGAAATTGCTCGTTTAGGCGAATCTTGTTCGAGAGTTTGAAAAACCTTGTTCTTTCAATCAGGATTCAGAGACATTTTATAATGCCGTAGTTGAAAACACCATTATCCCATGAAGGGGATGTTCCCATGTCACCATAGTGTTCGCGCTACAGTCCTGAGAATTTCGATATTTTCTGGTGCACGTTTGAGCAACATTTGGAGAAAATATGTAAAATCCATGGTTTTGCTGAAACTGGTAAAAATACATGAGATGATGTAAATAATAAATAAAACAGGGAATTACAAGGTGTGGGACCGTCCACGGCTAGGGCACGGCCGACAGGCTGACAGACGCAGTCCCACATGCTTTTCATAGTTTTATGTGATTTTATGTATTTTCTCTGATTTGAGGGAAATTCCATAAAACTGAAGAGTTTGATAAAATTAGGGAACTTCCATGAGATGAGAGACATAAATTAAATATAAAATAGGAAATGGGAGCGTGGGACCGTAAATGGCCGCGGCATGGCTGATAGCCAATAGGCGTGGGTCCCAAGGTGCTCTTCCCAATTTTATGTAATTTTGATGATTTTAGATAATTTTCATAAAATCAAAGGGATTTGTTGAAAACTTAATATATTTTGTTGAAATCAGGAAACAAAACACCAAATAATATTAAAATAATGGCGTGTGGGACTGGCTAGGGCATGGCCGGCTGGCTAGAGCCCGGTCCCACAAGTTTTCCCTAATTTTTGATATTTCCTATGATTTTAGAGAAAATCATGAAATCAAGGAACTTTCATAATTTGAGAGGAAATAATAAAATAATGGGACGTGAGGTGTGGGACTGGACACGGCCAAGGCACGGCCAGCTGGTGCTCGGTCCCGCGACACCTTTCCCTAATTTTATTATTTTTTGATAAAATCATGTTATTTTAGGGAGAAATACATGAAATTAGGTAATTTTAGGGAAAATTCATGAAATCAAGGAATTTTCATAATTTGAGGGAAATAATAAAATAATGGGGACGTGAGGTGTGGGACCGGCCACGGCAAAGGCATGGCCGGCCTGCTGGTGCTCGGTCCCGCGATACCTTTCCCTAATTTTATTATTTTTAATAAAATCATGTGAAAATACATGAAATTGGATAATTTTCATGATTTAAGGGAAAATTAGTAAAATATGATTAAATATAAAATTGGGCGCGGGACTGGTTACGGCATGACCGACCGGCTGGTGGGCCCAATCCCCTGGCGCCTCTGCTAATATTTTATTATTATTTCTTCCTATTTTGCATAGGTTCCTCGTTCATTCGTATTTTTTGAAATGCTCGTTTGCGCATTCAAAATGTTGGTCTGTGCATTATTTGTTAAGTACACTTGCACCATTTTTGTCAGGGCTTATTCGACGCTCAGATGCCTGTCTCGTTGAGTATTTATCACTAACCCGTGGAATCCTGCTGAGAAGAACCACGAATTGAAGTGACGAAATATAACGAAGAATCGTAGAATATTACTGGATATTCAGGCGATTAATTGAAGATTCGTAGAATATTGCTGGATATTCAGGCGATGGCTCGTAGAATATTGCTGGATATTCAGACGATTTAAGATAATTAATTGTCGGCTTCATACTAGAAGGGCTTCCTGTCTAGGAGCCTTAATTATCTGAGGTTTGAGCAATATGAACTTGCTGGAGTGTCATATTCCTCTTGCATAGTCGGGGAAAACCTGGTTGCATCCCGAAGACGTTGTCACTCTATACTAGCAGGCATGATGTCTAGGAGCCGCCCAATCTTTCGATTTTATACAGTATGAGATGTATCGTGGTCTCAGCTGAGAGACTACACATCTACATCTTCTCTGAGAGACTTTCTCCATCAGAGGTGGCATGTGCTTTCATGCATAGAGACATGAGTCTCGATACTCATCCGATTGCCGGATCTGGAGTAATCACTGAAATTGCTCAGTATTCATGAGATATTCCGTGGTCTCAGCTGAGAGACTACACATCTACACGTACTCTAAGAGACAACCTTCTCAGTCAGAGATTTATGGCATGAGCTTTCATGCTTTAATGAGATACATGAGCCTAGATACTCATCCGGTTGCCGAATCTGGAGTATAGTTTTACAATTCTACCCTTTGTCGAAAATCCTCCATATACAGGTAGATATCTTATTCTACCATGCATTCAAATGAATGGGATACATGGATGCGGAAATGGCGTACTCAACTTATCACATTCATGGTTTTAATAAAACAACAACAAAGCCAAAAGGAGAGATAACTGTGCGAATACTGTTGGGAGAAATTGAAACACATGTGACATTGTGCGTGGTTGATGTGGAATCACCATAAAATATGCTCTTGGGACGACCATGGATACATGCGATAAAATCCGTAGAATCGACTCTTCACCAATGTATAAGATTCTTAATAGCAAGTGAAATAGGTGAAATCAAAGGAGATACTAAGAGTGTGAAGATCTGCAATCAGATAGATGTAAGAAACTATGAAGGACGCACAAGGAAGCGAAAAGATCGCTTGAGAAAATCAAAAGAATTAAATAAGGAAGAAGAATTCAGAGTATACATGATAAGAGCACAAGAAGGAAAAGGAATACCAAACGAAATTCCAGACAAAGAAGGAGAACTGATGCATGAAATAAAAGAGCCAACACCGTCAGTAGAACCAAAAGCGAATTTTACCGCAGCAGAACCAAAAAAAGAAATAAATGTTGGAAAAACATATGAGCCAAAGATATTAAAAATTGGGACCAGGATGGGAAAAGAAGAAGAAGAAGAAAGAACCATCAACATTTTACGTGAATATAATACCATTTTCGCATGGAGCATGGAATAAATGCCAGGAATATATCCTTCTATTGCGTTTCATAATTTGGATATAAACAAGAATGCACGACCATTTAAATAGAGGATCAGAAAGATAACAACAACATATCATCCCAAGATAAAAGAAGAGCTTCAGAAGATGCTTGAGGCAGGCATTATAAGACCAGCAAAATACCCAGAGTGGATAGAAAATATGGTGGTGGTGCCGAAGAAGAATAATGGAATCAGGATTTGCATCGACTTCAGTGACTTAAACAAGGCATGTCCAAAGGACAGCTTTCCATTACCCGATATACCACTGATGGTTGAAGCGACGTTAGGAAATGCAAGGTTATCACTGATGGACGGATATAAAGGTTACAATCAAATTCCTCTGGCGGAAGAAGATCAAGAACATACTGTTTCTTTTGCACCCAAAGGATTATATTTTTATACGAAAATGCATTTTGGTTTAGAAAATGCAGGTGCGACATATCAGAACGGTAGAAAAAGTATTCGCAAAATGGATACATACAACATTAGAACTATACATTGATGACATGTTGGTGAAAAGTAAAAAAGATGAAGATCATGTTGACAACTTGAGAGAAATCTTTGAACAGATGCGTCTGCACGACATCAAGATAAATCCAGAAAAATGCATTTTCGGAGTCGCATCAGGAAAATTCCTAGGATATATTGTATCAAAAAAAAGAATAAAAGTCGAACCAGAAAAGGTACGGGCGCGCGGTTCGTGACATGCCAATACCTGCGACGGTAAAAGATGTACAAAAATTGAATGGACTCCTAGCTTCATTGGGGAGGTTTATTTGGCGTTCATTAGATAAGTGCAAACACTTTTTCAACATTCTAAAAAAGGGGATAAAATTCTAATGGACAGACGAATGTGACGAACCGCTGCAAAATATAAAGAACCACTTAATGAATTTATCTATTCTGCAGAAAGCGGAACCAGGAGAAGAATTACTGACATATTCGGCATCAACACGACATGCATTAAGTGTTGTAGTGCTACGTTTGGACCAATGAGTGGAAAAGCCGGTATACTATATAAGTAAAACATATAATGCCGCAGAGAAAAATTATTCGAAGATTGAAAAGCTGATCCTGGCACTGGTTTATACAACACAAAAAGCTTCGTATTTATTTTCCAGCTCATAAGATCAAAGTGTTAACAAAAGTACCAATTGAGTCAGTAATGAAAAATTCAAAAAGATCAGGAAGAATCGAAAGATGGAATGCACAAGCAGGGAAGTTTGAGATCAAGTATGAAATATTATCTTCTCCAAAGTCGCAAGTTATCGCATATTTCTTGGCAGAATTCCCATTAGAAGAAGACGAAGGTGTGGAAGAAATGATGGATGTAGATGAAGAGCATGGGAATCCTAAAGACCTGTTGACAGATCATAGTAGATAGGAGATATTAGTAGATATGGATCATCGAATGGAGAAGGCAATGGAATTGGAATAGTTTTTATCTCACCAGCGGAGCGAGAATGGCATACTCATTTAGGTTGGAGTTCGCGTCCACCAATAACGAAACCGAATATGAAGCAGTGGTGCACGCGCTGCAGTTGGAAATTGGAATGAAGTTAGAAGATGCGCAGATAAATAGTGACTCACAATTAGTTATCCGCCAAATAGAAGGGAAATATAGCACCAATGAGATATCTCTACAGAAGTACATGAAACTTGTCGAAGAGCTATCAACACAAATTCCAAAAATAAGTTGGAGACACATATCAAGGAAAGATAATATATTAGCAGATGCATTTGCTTTTATTTCATCCATGATGGTAGATCCAACCGTTAGGTGTATAAAGATACAAACTCTCTTTTCACGCTCTATCAAGAAGGAGGAAGAAGAAGATGCATATGTAATGATCGTAGAAACTGCAGAAGAAGAGCAAGTGAACAAAGTCGCAGACTGGAGAACCCAAATCCATTTATATTTGGAAAAGGGAGAAGTTCCAAGAAATAGATTGGAGGAACATAAGTTAAAGAGTCGAGTGATAAAATACGAACTAAGAGATGGTGTATTATATAGAAAATCATTCAATGGACCATCACTTAGATGCTTAACGCGAAAAGAGGGGATAAATTTTGAAGGATTACACTATGGGGATGCTGGGAAACATAGTGGAGGTAGATCTTTGGCATACATAACCAAGATACAAGGATATTACTGGTCCTACATGCATGAAGACACGAAAGAAGTATCGAGGTGGTGCGAAGAATGCTAACGTCATAGAAAGAAAATACATGCACCAGGAGCGGCGCTGAGCTCATCCACAAGTGTGTGTCCATTTGGAAAATGGGTCTTAGACGTTGTAGGTTCATTTGTACCAGGAACAGGGCAGAGGAGATATTTAATAATAACAACAGATTATTTTACAAAGTGGGCATAGGTGAAAGCGGTGCAGCATATTCAAGATAAAGATATATTCACTTTCATATTTTAGAATATCATTTGTAAATTCGGAATCCTAGCACAACTAGTTTCCGATAATGGAAAAAAATTTGAAGGAGAAAACATAGAAATGCTACTTAATGCATTCACAATAAAAAACGGAAAATCTACCCCTTTGTTTCCACAGAGTAATGGACAAGCAGAGGTGAAAAAGCGGGGGTCTAAAAAACACCACCCAATATTTCGCTTAGCAATATGTATGGACTAACTCCAATATACTTTACTAGAGAATCAACTAGACAGTCAGACTCAATCTAAAATAAAGTATATCAAGGAGTTAATATCTCTATCTTGATTTGATCTTTACTCAAGCTAAAAACAATAACGAGTCTTTATCAAATACAAGGAATAACTTGGATGGTACCAAAGACCAATGTCCAAGGATCAATCAATATCAATCAACAACCAAAGGTCGGATTTCTAATTGATTAGATCAAACGCACAACCTGTATTATTGCTATTATATAAAAAAATATAATATGGAAAAGAAATAACACAGACACCAGAAGTTTTGTTAACGAGGAAACCGCAAATGCAAGAAAACCCCCGGGACCTAGTCCAGATTGAATACACACCGTATTAAACCTCCACAGACACTAGCCTACTCCAAGCTAACTTCGGACTGGACTGTAGTTGAACCCCAATCAGTGTCCCACGGATCCAAGGTACAGTTGCACCCCTACGCCTCTGATCCCAGCAAGATACTACGCACTTGATTCCCTTAGCTGATCGCACCCACAACTAAGAGTTGCTACGACCCAAAATCGCAGGCTTTAACAATAAACAAATCTGTCTCCCACAGAAAATTCTATCAAAGGATAAATCTGTCTCCCACAGAAAAACCCTAAAGTTTTTGTTTTGTCTTTTGATATATAATCAAGGTGAACAGAAACCAATTGATAATCCGGTCTTATAATCCCGAAGAACATCCTAGATTAATCAATCACCTCACAACAATCTTAATTGTATGGTAGCGAAACAAGACGTCGTGGAATCACAAACGATGAGACGAAGATGTTTGTGATTAATTTTATATCTTTCCTATCGGAGAACTCTCAAGATGCAAGATCAGATCACACAACTACGATAAAAGTAGTATCGGTCTGGCTTCACAATCCCAATGAAGTCTTTAAGTCGTTTAACCCGGTATGAGAAACGAAAACCAGAGGGTTAAAGGAGAATCGGCTCTAGCTTACAAACTAGTATCACACGAACGTGTGGTCATTAGTTTGTAGAGTTGCTAGATGTCCCCTTATATAGTCTTTCAAGTCATGGTTTCTCCTTGTTCACAAAGAAAACGCTATCCACCGTTAGATGAAAACCTGATTTAGATTCAAGCTAATATATCTCAACCGCTAGATCGAAATCTTAGCTTGTCATACACAAATGAACTACAAGCTTCTAGGTTTGTAAACCGTACCCAAACGTGTGCATTGTTGGTTAAATAATAGTCAACCAAAAGGTTATCCATTTGAGCATTTTGATACCAACCACTTTCTTCTTCACCATAACTAGTTCAAATGACTCACATGAACTAGTTAGAGAGTTGTTCAATTGCAAGGAAATCTCATGTACTACACAAGACAAAATTGAAGCAAAGATGATTTGATTCGCATAAATCGGTTTATGAAACTTTATAGCCACGGTTTGTAAAAGCATTCCTTAGTCTTTATGAGTTAAGTTCAGAAATCATATATAACCTATACAAGTTCGCAGACTAGGTTCGCGGACTTGAAGTACTGGAAAGAGTTTTCAAACTCCAGCAGAAATTCTAGCGTTCGAGAGCTTCGCTGGTTCGCGGAGTGGGTTCGCGGACTTGGTTCACGCAACACAGTTTGATAACTCATCAAAAATTCTCTGGTTTGAGAACTTCGGCAGTTCGCGGACATGGATACTAGCCGATTTCCAGCATGGGACTTATGCACATATGTGTTTCCACAACATACTTATGTCCACTATGGTTATGTAATCTAAACTCTCATTCCAATCATTGAGACATTCTTAGAAGACGTTATATAGTTGTTACACTATTTCTCGTCAAAGAAATTTTCAAGATGATCGAAACATACATGACTTGCGTCACTAGGTAAATAAAAACATTATCGAAGCGAAACGCTTAACAACACATATTTCGAGATATAGACAGGCGAGGTATACTCGGCTCGAAATACCAAATGTGTATAATCTAAGCCTATATATATAGCATACGACTTTTTTCTCAAGAAGTATGAGATAAAATAGATAGACTTTTGAGTGACAGATAAGTTCAAGTATTCACATATTTGTCGAGAAGTTCCGCCGGTCCCTTGAGTAGTTCTTCCACTTGTATGATGAATCACCATGAAGTCCTTGAGATCAACTAAACTTACTATCCTAGTCCGAGACTTAGCTATAATAGACTAGAAATCAATACTTATAGTTTTGATCACTAACATTGACAAAAATGCTTGAGATAGCAACGCATGCGAGTTTGACCGAGCAGTGCTCTAACAATCTACCCATTTGTCAATTTTAGTGACAAAACTATCAATACATATGGAATACAAAAAAGATAATGAAACTTTAGTAGCTCATATTCCATAAGTCTAATTCTTCAACATTCCTTGAAATCTTCGCCCTTCCAAGTACTCCAATGATCCCAAAGATTGTAAGTTTAGCATCACCGTTGTTGAAGATCCGTAGCTATAACAATGAGAAAACTCGAGATTCTCGATCGTTGTTATACAGTGTCATAGTATTACTACACAAGGTCAAAGTCCAATTGTATCACAACTTCAACAATAATACTATGGTGATATGTATCACTCCCCCTTAGTCAATACTCCATCTCGATCATGGAAACCACTCCCCCTTACACAATGATCCGAAAACCATATGTATTTGTAGTGTGAACTACATATTAATTCTTCCCCTTTTTGTCAATAAAATTGGAAAAGGTAAAAGAACGGGACCATAATGAAATTTTCACAAGAGACATTTCATGACTAAAAGAAAACACACACATCATCTTAATTTAGACGCAATCATATAGCCGAAACTAATAACATTCAACAAGGAGTTTAAAGATACAAGATAACCCATTTAAAATTCCACAGCCGCAGACCCCTCAAGATATGAACATTAAGCACAAGTTCAAAAGAACTCTCCCCCATTAGATGTAATTCCCAAGGGAACAATAAGAGCGACCTTAACTTCGACAGAAAAGAAGGATTTTTATTTGACACCAAAAACCATGATAAGTGATTTTCTATATACTAAAGTCAATCAAATTAATCACAAGTAAACCCCATGATTAATTTAATCAGAATACGTAATCAAATTAAACACACAAGGTGATCAACTTAATTGTTTATGCTCAACATAAGTAAACTTACAGAACATATGAGTACCAAAACCATTGAAAAAATATTAGGGTAGTCATTCATATACTCAACACAAGAAAATTCTTGTGGAATATATGAATGCTCAACTATACTAATTACAAGAGAACCCATAATTAATCTAATTGGAATACAAACAACCAAACTAATCACGAAAGTAATCAATTTAATTGTTATTTGTTTTGCTCGATATAAGAGAACTTAATGAGAAAATAACTAAATAACCAAACGAGATGATTAATTTAGTTCACAAATGCTCAACATAACACACCTTATGGAACAACCAACCAAATTAATCAAAAATAATCAACTTAGTCGTATCGTACTCAACAAGAGACATATTACGGAGCCTCAAAAGTCTTTCAATACTGTGGAAAACAATACTGTGGAATAGACAAGGATCTATTCCATTTTCAATCATTATTCGCATAACAATAATAGACTTTATCCTTGTTCACAAAAGATTTTAACCTATCTTCCATCAAAGAATTGAAAATATAGGCTTAACTTTTGTGTTTGTCAAAAGTCTATTCATTCTTAAACCAATACATGAATACCGATAATGAACGACTTTACTTTTGAAAAAATATGGGACAACAAAGTTCACGGACGTAAACACACAAATCTCATAAACATTGCAATATAACAAACCATAAGATTAAATATTGCAAACCATCATCCTCCAAATATTTTTAGAATTTAAACCCATAAACCTAAAAATATGAAGATGAAAACGTTGGACATAGATATGTGTAATCACAATAATGGCTATTCTAAACTCTAGTAATCCTTCTCAAAAATAAGAATAAATTCTCATAAGAAGTTTCCTAGGCACCAAGACAAACTCGTAATGCACATATAAGATGATTTGTCCTTAGAGAGTAGAATCAATCTTTTTCACCCGGATTTATACCAAGAATAGATACCAAAGGCATATAAAAGGACTTTCAAAGAAGAACATACAAATTCATTGACGACCATGCACCATAGTTCACATAAAATGATTGTGAACATTCAAGAATCCCATAGTAATGCGTACTACTGCCCATTATTGAACTTCCTTCTTTGTGATTCACCAAAAACATTCTTTTAAAAGCTACAAATGAGCTTATAAGAGTACTACTCCATGAATCCAAGTGCCCAAGTTCAAGAGAAGTGGAACAAATGCAACGAAACGGAGCAAAACACTCAAAGACAAGAGACAGGACAAATACCAATCTTAACTCATCCAAATTCAATAATTATCACCTTCATTTTGAAGATAATTCAAACAGGAAGAGACTGCAAAAAGAATGAGGTCATTCCGAGTTCGGCCGAAGAAGATACGGCCAAAACAAGTTTACCGAATATCGATGTCAAGTATGCATACGGGTTTGCAAACGAATTCTAAAGTCTGCGAACTTAAACCCCTTGATTTTTATTTTAAAATAAGTTATGCATACCTGGTAGGTGTACCATGTAGTCCAAACATCCCGAACTACTATTTTCAAACCTAAACGTTTAAGAACCTTAAACACAGATCAAGTTAGGTAGAAATGAACGATAAGAAAGGTACGTGGAACATTATAACTACTCTAAGAAAATGATAAAAACACAAATCATGCTCAAGATTATAGACATACCGTTTTATATGAATGCAATTGAATTCTACAGCCTTACCAACATAATCTGTGCGCCCTAATTTTCGTGCTTCGCTCACCGTATACATAACGGGGCATTCCTTGGTGAGGATGCACTTTCAATACACTCAAGTTGTGTTGAGGTTAAAAATGTCTTGCTCACCGCAAGTGACTTTTGGATTATCATGAAAGAGATCGCTTTTAGAAACCTTCCACATCCAAATCCGATTTTCCAAAGAACTTATTAAGTTCCAACGTCATGGATAGTGTTTTATCCATAGTCATGGAATTTTCTGGGAGATCATTCCTTTTCACACTCAATACATCATTGAATTTCTTTATTATCCACTTATGAGTCTGCTTAGGAACAACTGAAATCTTCTTCCCATTACTCTCTTCATGATTTCTCGAAAGAGAATTGGATTGACTATTCTTTTGCAAATTATTCTTTCTCCAATTGGGAGCATCGGATCTTGTCTTCGTCTTTACGAAGTTATCCTTTTTATAACCATTACGATTGTGAAAAGGCTTCTTAATAGGAAAATCTAGGTTTATCACATCACTGATTCCTTTGCCTAAAGGTTGGACAGTTACAACCTGTAACGTTAAGGGGATTAGTCTTAACATATGATCTTGATTTCACAACTTCTTGTGATGTGATTAATGATTTTTCTGGGGGTTGTAGTAGTAATGGTAAGGATGGTTCGAAGTCTAAGATTTGTGAAGGATAATTTTTTAGACTTAATAAAAAAAGATAAATATATACAATAAAATATTAACAATGGTGAGAGGTACTGGGACTAATGATTCGGCCAATCTTCATAAAATAGGGCTCAATGAATTATTCTCGACAATAATCGCTCAAAACATAAGTTATATGGACTCTTATTTTGCCAAAGTAGATTCTCAAAAAATTGATTGTAAATGTTAAGCATGGAACATCAAATCACCTAAGCTAAGCATGACCCATCTAATCAAACAACACCCAATTTAATCAAATCATATTTCAATTAATTTTTAATGCAAAAGTCTTAAAAAGAATTAATAAAATTACCCATGTATGAAGCTCGGCTCCTCCGTCGTCCCAGTGTTGGGGTTTAACTCATCATAGTAAAAATGCTCTCAAAATAATTATTTATGGCTCAAAAATGGTTCACAGTGATGAAATAAAGAGAAAATGATGAAAATCGGATGTTTGCAACGTTTATAATTGTTGCAAACACCGTTACAAAGAACGACAAAAGACTACTGCTTTTGTCTGCGTAGCTGACTACGACCCACAGGGACTGGTCGTTGTCACTGTTGAAGAACGACGATTTTTGGCTGTCTGTTCTTCGTGTTCTTCATCTTCATCAATGGCAGCAGCAGCAACAGAGAAAAATGGTGGATTCTTTCTCTGCAGCGCTCTCCTCTCTACTCCCAACTCTCAACACCCTCTACTAGGATTCGATATATATCCTTCTAGGTACAATTTCTTCCCTCTTTACTCGAGTATCTTCCACATATATTATTTCCAGGATATTTCGGTCCCTATTTAGCTTTGATCTTCTCTAACGGATTGTTCAGCCCAAGTTTTTCGATCCAATTCATTGTACCAAGCCTGTTAGGCTATATTAGGTCCATCCCAATCATTTCCAGCGATTGAATCTCGCTCAAAGCCCACACAAGATCGAACCGTAAACTGCCAGTGAAGTGTGCATGGCATAAGATTTTCCCGCCATTTTTTGAATCGTTAAGAAAGGGTGTCCCCCTAACCACTGTTGGGTGTCCCTTTAGCAACTAGGGTGGAAACATCCTTTTGGGGGGGAGGGAAATAGTAATTTTTCTGGGTTCCTCCGGGACATTTCTGGGGCTCTTCCGGCATACTTTCGGGGTACTTCCGGTTCACTGTTTACAGAGGTCCAAATGCCACATATTCAGTCACTTTCGCCGCAAAACCTTATTTTTCCAAAAACACCTACAAATAAATAAAATACCATCATAAGTACAAAAATGGGTACTAGCAATATATACAATTGGGCTATATTAGACACATAAATGCGTATATCAAATACCCCCAAACTTATTATTTGCTAGTCCCGAGCAAATCAAATAGAAAATAAAATCCTAACTCACTGTCGCAGGCATCGTCGATTGCACTTAGCGTATGCAACAAGCCTTTAAACCCCTAGGTGGACCTAGTGGCCGGAGGGCTTACAGGAGATATACCCACAAAACCTTAATACTCCAGACCCTATCTATCTACAACGAACCTTGGAAGGCACTAAAGAATCTCCTTGGTTGGCATACTTATTAACTACAAGAGGAAGTACCCTGATGCGAAATTCCAATTGATGTACACGAGTTTGCACTCAAGCATACTAAAATTCATATATAAGTGACAGAGCTCTACTCAGATAGTTGCACTATGGACATCATATTCAGAGTCAAACTAATCACATGGAAAGATTAAGAGATGGATGTAGAAAAACATAAATGGTGTTGATGTTGACCAAATGATCAATGTTTCACATATCTGTCTGAAGGTCACTGCTAAAATGAACCTATCCTAATGGACTGAGATACCGGTCTGACTAATATCAACACTGTTGGCATATACAAGGGAACCAGCGGTCAATAACTTAAATCTAGATCAACAAACTGGCAAATACAAGGGAACCAGCAGTTGACTACACAGAACAATAACCATTTTTTATTTATTATTATTTTTTTTTAACTTAACGGCATGAATAGATCTTTTTGATCCAAGCGCATGCTTCTTGTCAGCAGATTACACAATAGTTCCCACGGGTCCTGCATTCCACGCTTGCTTAGGCGACGGAAACAGGGAGAACACACGCATATTGCTATCCAAGTGTTAATACTTATTCCGATTGGTCTAACTGGTCCGGTCTTAACTTTTTTTTTTTTTAATATAGTAACTCAATCGCTCTAATTCACCCTAGCAGTGGTAACAACTTGAATCGTGTGCCCCACCTAATCACTTAGAGAAACATAGTTTAAAATGAAAAAAATAAAAATAGAAGTGAAAAGGACTCAACGAAATATGGTGAAACTATCATGTTATTTCTAACACCTGAGCTCTGTGCTTTTATGAATAGACTCTTTAGATGTTTCCATCTATTCAGATTGGTTCCTCAACTCCTACAACCAAAATGCTTCCATCCACTTATATTGGTTAGTGCCATCCTAAATACGCATAAATTTCAAGGCTCTGGAGTTTATTTATTGCAACTAAAAAGTTTCTCCCATACCCCCAAACTTAAATCTAACATTGTCCTCAATGTTCTAAAGAAGAAACTAAAAGCATGAACAAGGAGAAACTGTTACCATTTGAAGCGGAAGAGTTAAGGAAAGATATTACCGTGTTGCATGAGCATGGGATACCTCCCAAGAAGTGCTAAGTTTAAAGTCTTCAGCCAGACTTAGTAAAGGATTAGTCAACTCGAACCATAAAATAACAGTCGAAATAACTGTGGGTCTTCGAAACTAAATAGAGCTGACCAAAGGAAACTGCAATGAACCAAGAAAGTGAACAAGACTAGCATGCCCTTACTTAGTTTCCTGATTAAGAAATTTATATCTAATTGTGGTTCAGGTTCAGGTTCTATAAAAGGGTCTAAATAGAAAAATTTTCATTGGCTGCGTTTCTTCATAGGTGGGATCCGAATCATTAGGTCCTAGAGTCTGGAAAAACTCAAATATGATCTTAGAAGCGCACAATAATAACCTAAATAACTGAGGATCCTCTAAGTCAATAAGATTTGACTTACATAATTGACTAAAATGAGAGTAGTGGTCATTCTTAAGCAAATGTGTCGATTCTAATTTCCTAAAGCATTTAGGTTTAGTCTCACAACTTAATATTCGACACATTTGGAATATAAACGTTCCCACAGTTGGAAGAAAACTATTTGGTGGGAAAACAAAGTCAATCTGGGGATCATAGCCTGGGCAACCACATCAACCAGAGGATGGGTTTCTAACGACTGAACTCCTTCATGGACATCATTAGGCTCGGGAAAACGAGTATGAAGGTAATCTTGTAAAATGGTCGAGGCACAAATATCAAGTAGTAAGTGTGGGGACTTTCTGAGAGTTAAAGGTAAGGCACTAGGTAAGTGATAATCACCCCCAAACTTAGAGTTTTCAGTGTCTCTAGATAGACCTCTAATTATTTCTTGAATTTCCGTATCTTCAGAGTCCTTAAAATATTCAAGAGATTCTTCTAAGTTATTATCAGGTAGTGCATCTTTACTTATCTCTACGGGTCTATCTTCTTCTTCCAAGACTATTGTTTCTAAGTCGCTTGACTCTAAAACAGTATTTTCGAAATGAACCCGTTCCTCTAAACCACTATCGGCTTCGTAATCAAAAGGAAAAACTACATCGTCTAAAACGGTGGTATCCCTAATCAAATCCTCGTCCTTTTGAATAGGTGAGTAATCATAAAAATTATTTGGATTTGAACTAGAAATAATATAATCATTATAAAGCTCAATTGGATTAATAGAATCCTGATCACTATGCCTACATATTTCAGATTCTTCATTACTACTATCCTCATCATCATAATAGTACAAAGATGATTGAACCTTATCTAAATAAGTAGTGTCTTTTATTCTAACCTCGTCCTCTAGATTGGGCAAATACTCACTATTGATATCAAGGGTAGAATTGGAAACACTATTTTGGAAATTTAGATTATTTCGAGCAGCATTAGCTAACTGTTCATTTTCTGCCTCTAAACGTGCTTGAATTTCACTGAGCGTAACACTTATACGTTCACAAGTCTCATTGAATATCTTAGACCGTTGTGTACTCTCTTCTCTTGAACTAACTGCACGTTCATACTCCCTTCGAATTTGTTGGTAGGTTTCTTCTAGAGATTGAACAGGTTTAGAAATGTCATAATCAGGACTAGTTTTTAAGTAATTTTCCAAAAACGCATGACTAGTACTATAATATTCCTGATTTTCTTGCTCGTAAGACCAATTCGTGTGTGGATAGTAATTGGGCTCACTATGGTATGAACCATAACCTTGAAAAGGTTGGCGTTCCCAACTATTATTCCCACCATGGTCATAAAACTGATGATGTCCATATTCAAATTCAGGTCGATACTCATTGTATTGGCTTCTATCATACCAGTTTGACATTCTTAATTGCAAGGGAATTCTACACAACCACAAACAAGGCTGACTCGACCAAATCAAACCTATAAAATCTAGCAAACAACAAGCATGATGGCTCCACTTAGATTGTTTCTAGACTTGCTTCTATCTCTCGAAGGGGAATTCGTTACAATTTAAGCAAACCCCTCTAGAATCAATCCGAGTCAAAGTAAGTTGAATTGAGGCGAGGGAAGCTCAGTGGAGCTTTGATACCCAAGGCCTCACCGCTATCACAAGGCGGCGCAGTCACGCATTCAACTCACAGAAACCATCATGAACTTCGAGGTGTGCTTAAGAAAGTAACCAATATCTTTCGAAAATTTTTCCTGATAAGCGCGATACCCTATCGGTCTCGTTCTAGTCAAGTTTTAAGCTTGGGTTCGCGTTAGGTTTCGTTTTCCTAAGACGGGCAAGAAAGGAGCGGTGATGAAATCCGAACCCTTATCTTGTATTGGTCAGGCCTTGCCCTTTACTAGGAATTTAAAAACAGTCCAAATTTGTCCTCAATCAATGAATCACCTTAAGGAATACAGTAACTCGCTTACAGGAGATTCGCGAGTGTTTCGATGGACTTACCTCCCGTACCAGACGAGGGATGAACCGTTGAAGTCGAATCGGGCCACGACTCCTATGTCATGTACGAATCCGAGGGGCCGAGATGATATAGTAATCGTCGTCCTTCCCTGCACACAGTTTATATAATTTTTTTTTAATAATACCCTTCCGTAGGGTTAAAAAAAGAATAAAGTCCAATTGTCCAGAATAAAGTCCAAATAAAAAGTCCAAAAATTACAAAAATTATGAAAAATAGAGCCTATTTAAAAATTCTAAAAAAAATAAAATAAAAGCTATATACAAAAAAAAAAAAATAAAAAAAATTAAATCCTAAAAAAAATTATGTCTTTTTTTTCTCTTCTCTTTTAGCTTTTAGCTTTTAGCTTTAAGCTTTTTGTTCTCAAGTCCTTAGTATTCCACTTCGAACCTGTAAATCAAAGACACAAAAAGAAACGTAAAGAGGAACAAATAATAGTAAAAAAAAAAATAAACCTAAAAATTCTACCTAAGCACAAATCCGCGTCGGCGGCGCCAAAATGATTAATGATTTTTCTGGGGGTTGTAGTAGTAATGGTAAGGATGGTTCGAAGTCTAAGATTTGTGAAGGATAATTTTTTAGACTTAATAAAAAAATATATATATACAATAAAATATTAACAATGGTGAGAGGTACTGGGACTAATGATTCGACCAATCTTCATAAAATAGGGCTCAATGAATTATTCTCGACAATAATCGCTCAAAACATAAGTTATATGGACTCTTATTTTGCCAAAGTAGATTCTCAAAAAATTGATTGTAAATGTTAAGCATGGAACATCAAATCACCTAAGCTAAGCATGACCCATCTAATCAAATAACACCCAATTTAATCAAATCATATTTCAATTAATTTTTAATGCAAAAGTCTTAAAAAGAATTAATAAAATTACACATGTATGAAGCTCGGCCTCCTCCGTCGTCCCAATGTTGGGGTTTAACTCACCATAGTAAAAATGCTCTCAAAATAATTATTTATGGATCAAAAATAGTTCACAGTGATGAAATAAAGAGAAAATGATGAAAATCGGGTGTTTGCAACGTTTATAATTGTTGCAAACACCGTTACAAAGAACGATAAAAGACTACTGTTGTTGTCTGCGTAGCTGACTACGACCCAAAGGGACTGGTCGTTGTCACTGTTGAAGAACGACGGTTTTTGGCTATCTGTTCTTCGTGTTCTTCATCTTCATCAATGGCAGCAGCAGCAACAGAGAAAAATGGTGGATTCTTCCTCTGCAACGCTCTCCTCTCTACTCCCAACTCTCAACACCCTCTACTGTGATACCCAAGCACCTTATATACACAACAGGACACGTAAATACTGAGAATATCTTTGTAATAACTCCCTTTTATTCTCTGCAAGTCACCGGAGATTTTATTCTCCATGTTTCCTTTTGCACGCCTCTGTTTCCTTTCAAACTCTGATTATGCGTTAATAGAAGATATTTGGTATTTCTATCTTCTAGGATTCGATATATATCCTTCTAGGTACAATATCTTCCCTCTTTACTCGAGTATCTTCCACATATATTCTTTCCAGGATGCTTCGGTCCCTGTTTAGCTTTGATATTCTCTAACGGATTGTTCAGCCCAAGTTTTTCGATCCAATTCATTGTACCAAGCCTGTTAGGCTATATTAGGTCCATCCCAATCATTTCCAGCGATTGAATCTCGCTCAAAGCCCACACAAGATCGAACCCTAAACTGCCAGTGAAGTGTGCATGGCATAAGATTTTCCCGCCATTTTTTGAATCGTGAAGAAAGGGTGTCCCCTAACCACTGTTGGGTGTCCCTTTAGCAACTGGGGTGAAAACATCCTTTTTTTTTGGGGGGGGGATAGTAATTTTTATGGGTTCCTCCGGGACATTTCTGGGGCTCTTCCGACATACTTTCGGGGTACTTCCGGTTCACTGTTTACAGAGGTCCAAATGCCACATATTCAGTCACTTTCGCCGCAAAACCTTATTTTTCCAAAAACACCTACAAATAAATAAAATACCATCATAAGTAAAAAAAATGGGTACTAACAATATATACAATTGGGCTATATTAGACAGATAAATGCGTCTATCATGATTCCCAAACAAGAACATCATGAAGTTTCTCATTCCTTATACGGAAACGACATCTCCTTTCTAGGTGACCTTTATTTCCGCAATAGTGGCAAACATAAGAAATGTTCTTACCTCGATCTGTGTGTGCTGACTTTGGAGGTTGATAAACTTTTCTCTTTTGAACCTTAACTTCCGGTGAAGGTTTTTCACTTTTTCCATCAGTGTAAACCTTTTTGTTGAGAAGAATCACTATCCTTGACAAATTTTACCTCTTTGCTAGTACTTGGAGCATCTATTCCCTTATAGCCCAATCCTCGTGTATCACGATGATTTTTACTTTCTCTTAGCATAGTGGTTAACTTTCTTGAACTAGTATTAAAATTTTTCAAGTCATCTTCCAACATTTTGATTTTATCAAGAGCAGCAGCTAAATCATCCTCATGACAATTTTCTCGAGCGAGAAAAGCGCATTCTCTGTCATCAAAACTAACTTGTTGAGAGTTAATCCTTGCTTCGGATTCTGCAAGTTTCTCTTCCAACGAAAAGTACTTTTGATAAAGATTATCACATTCAAGTGACTTCATACGTAAGTTTTCCTCAGAATACTTGAGGATCCATTCGTTAAAACGATTTGAAGCATAAAGACCTGCGTAACATCTTCTCAACTGCTTGTTTTTTCGACAGAGATGAGTCAGAAGAGGTGTGAAATGAGAAGTTTTCATCTTCATATTTTCCAACGAATTCAAATCCTTAGCATACTCTGAGACTTCCTCATCAACCTCTCTATCAATATCTGAATCACCTTCATCAAAAAGTTCATCCAACTGTTCTTCTAGGAGTGTTTCGCAGTTATCAACAGTTTTTATATTAAGAGAATGTTTAGATATTGACATAGAAGTGCTAGGTCTCTAAAGTGAATCCAAGCTTTGAAAAACATTGGTAATTTCTGACATGGTACATTATTAGAGATAGACTCGTCCATAATCAGATCGCTAGAAACACATACTTGTAAGGTCTTTAATGTGTTTGCTTGCTCTGATTCCAATTGAAAAAGAGGGGGTCTAACAACATCACCCAATATTTTGCTTAGCAATATGTATGGACTAACTCCAATATACTTTACTACTGAATCAACTAAACAGTCAGACTCAATATAAAATAAAGTATATCGAGGAGTTAATATCCCTCTCTTGATTTGATCTTTACTCAAGCTAAAAACAATAGCGAGTCTTTATCAAATACAAGGAATAACTTGGATGGTACCAAAGACCAATGTCCAAGGATCAATCAATATCAATTAACAACAAAAGGTTGGATTTCCAATTGATTAGATCAAACACACAACCTGTATTATTTCTATTATATAAACAAAATAATGCGGAAAAGAAATAACACACACCAGAAGTTTTGTTAACGAGGAAACCGCAAATGCAGAAAAACCCCGGGACCTAGTCCAAATTGAATACACACTGTATTAATACGCTACGGACACTAGCCTACTCCAATATAACTTCGGACTGGAATATAGTTGAACCCTAATCAGTCTCCCACTGATCCAAGGTACAGTTGCACCCCTGCGCCTCTGATCCCAGCTGGATACTACGCACTTGATTCCCTTAGCTGATCTCACCCAAAACTAAGAGTTGCTACGACCCAAAATCGCAGGCTTTAACAATAAACAAATCTGTCTCCCACGGAAAAATATATCAAAGGATAAATCTGTCTCCCATAGAAAAACCCTAAAGTTTTTGTTTCGTCTTTTGATATATAATCAAGGTGAACAGAAACCAATTTATAATCCGGTCTTATATTCCCGAAGAACAACCTAGATTAATCAATCACCTCACAACAATCTTAATCGTATGGTAGTGAAACAAGACGTCGTGGAATCACAAACGATGAGACGAAGATGTTTGTGATTACTTTTATATCTTGCCTATCGGAGAACTCTCACGATCTCAACCAATCAATCTGATTTTACTCGTAGGATAGAAGATGCAAGATCATATCACACGACTACGATAAAAGTAGTATCGGTCTGGCTTCACAATCCCAATGAAGTCTTTAAGTCGTTTAACCCGGTTTGAGAAAATAAAACCAGAGGGTTAAAGGAGAATCGACTCTATCTTACAAACTAGTATCACACAGACATATGGGGATTAGTTTGTAGAGTTTTTTAATGTCCCTTTATATAGTCTTTCAAATCATGGTTTTTCCTTGCTGACAAAGCAAACGCTATCCACCTAGATGAAAACCTGATTTAGATTCAAGCTAATATATCTCAACCATTAGATCGAAATCTTAGCTTGTCATACACAAATGAATTACACGCTTCTAGGTTTGTAAATCGTACCCAAACGTGTGCATTGTTGGTTCCATAACAGTCAACCAAAAGGTTAGCCATTTGCGCATTTCATACCAACCAATTTCTTCTTCACCATAACTAGTTCAAATGACTCACATGAACTAGTTAGAGAGTTTTTCAATTGCAAGGAAATCTCATGTACTACACAGGACACAATTGAATCAAAGATGATTCGATTCATATAAAGCGGTTCATGAACTTTATAGCCACGGTTTGCAAAAGAATTCCTTTGCCTTTATGAGTTAAATTCCGAAATCATCTATAACCTATATAAGTTCGCAGACTAGGTTCGCGGACTTGAAGTACTGGAAAGAGTTTTTAAACTCCAGCAAAAATTCTTGGGTTCGAGAGCTTCGTTGGTTCGCGGACTGGGTTCGCGGACTTGGTTCACGCAATACAGTTTGATAACTCAGCAGAAATTCTCGGGTTTGAGAACTTCGGCAGTTCGCGGACTGAGTTCGCGGACTTGGCTACTAGACGATTTCCAGCATGGGACTTATGAACATATGTGTTTCCACAACATACTTATGTCCACTATGGTCATGTAATCTAAACTCTCATTTCAATCATTGAAACATTCTAAGAGGATGTTCTATAATTGTTACACTAATTCTCGTCAAAGCAATTTTCAAGATGATTGAAACATACATGACTTGCTTTATTAGGTAAAGAAAAACATGATAAAAGCGAAACGCTTACCAACACATATTTCGAGATATAGATAGGCGAGGTATACTCGGATCGAAATACCAAATGTGTATAATCTAAGTCTATATATATAGTATACGAGTTTTGTCTCAAGAAGTAGGAGATAGAATAGATAGACTTTTGAGTGACAGATAAGTTCAAGTCTTCACATACCTTTTTATGGAGAAGTTCCACTGGTTCCTTGAGTAGTTCTTCCACTTGTTTGATGAATCTCCATGAAGTCCTTGAGCTCAACTACACTTACTATCCTAGTCCGAGACTTAGCTATAATAGACTAGAAATCAAAACTTATAGTTTTGATCACTAACATTGACAAACATGCTTTAGATAGCAACGCATGCGAGTTTGACCGAGAAGTGCTCTAACAATAGGCAACTAACAAGACAATCGCAAATACATTAAAGAAGAAGTTGGAAGGACACAACAAGGGGTGGTGCGAACAAGTTCATAATGCAGCATGGGCATACATAACAACCAGGAGAGAAGCCACAGGAATGTCACCATTTTGCTTGACATATGGAGTTGAGGCGGGGTTACTAACTGAGGTTATAATTCCTACAACTAAGAAAGAAGCATGGGAAAAGAATTTAAACGCATATTTGATCTTAACAAAACTTGATGATCTAGAAGAAAGTAGAGAAATTTATTTGCAACATATGGAAAATCATCAAAAAAGGATAGCTCGAGAATATAACAAGCGTGTTAAAGAAAGATAATTTCAACCAAGAGAGATAGTGTTGCGGGAAATACCGCCCTATCAGAAAGGAAAGGATGGAAAGCTGGAAAAAAGATGGGATGTACCATACATAATAAAGAGAATAGTTGGCAATGGAGAGTATGAGTTGATGGAACCTGAAGGGAGGAATACTGGTCGCAAGCTTGAACATCCATGGAACATATTATATTTAAAGAAGTACTATCCATAAATTATGCGGTAATGGTCGCACACATGCAGAAAGCAATCCAATGTAACTGAGAGTAAAGTGTGTGAAGTGGAAGATGCGAATTTATAAAGATTCATCAAAGATATATTATTCAAACATATGAATAAATTTGAAGATTTCGCTCTTTTAAACATAATTCTCAAAGAGGCAAAAATAAGACCTCATAATAAGACCTTAATAGAAGGCATCAAAAGTAAAGACTCCAATAGGGAGGCTAGGTATCCAATTGTGGCGTGTACCCTAGTTCGCATACAGAAAAAAGCAATAATAAGACCTAACGTGCGTCACAATTGCAAAAACCTAGTTAGAATGGCTCAAGCGAAAGCTACATCGACCCTAGAGCTTGAGTCATGGAGATTTTGGGTGAAATAAAAGCCCATCCAGGAGAGATGCCTAAATCGAATGATTAAGGTGATAAGATATCTCCTAAGGAGTGCAGAAACTCGAACAAGGCGTCGAGGTACACGGTTGATTCAAGAGTGCCTGGGGTATCTGGAGCGTACCTGGCCGCTCTTGACAAGTCTTGACTATGATGCACTCGGTCCAAAGAAACCAATCCATATCATCGGAGGGATAAGAGGCCGCAAAAACAACTGGTTGTTGCATCACTGGATAAGAGGAGCCCACCCTAACCCGGTAAAGGTAAGCCTCCTTGAAGGGGAAATCAAGGAGAATATAAGGACGACAACCTTCATTAGGGAGCTGAATTGTGTCAAAAGACGCAAATATCATGAGGCTTTTTACTCACGTGAATATTAAGGCTTGTCGTATTTGCGCAATAATAAAACCTGCAGAGGAAAAATACAAGATGATGATAAGGTGAGATCAATGAGTCATTGCACGAAAGTGTAAAGACCGCCTGCGATCTCGTCGTACAGAATAAATAAGACCTCATGAGAAAATTAAATTTCGCACTAACATTGTTTTGCAGTGGAAATTAAAAAAGAAGTAAGACACACAGAATCATTCACACATTTCTTGCAAGGAATTTAATAAGAGGAAAGTATATGAATTAACATAAATGATATATTATCTTCCTTATCAAGAAATGAACGATAAAAATGGGGATATGTTTCAAGCACGCCAAAATACACTTGTAAAGACACAAAAGAAAAAGCTAAGCATCATTGAAAGACACATCTTGATCAACCACAGAAGCTTCAACATTGATCCCGCTGTTAGGATCTTTGGAAAAACCTTCATCAGATCCATCCTTTTCAAGTTGATTTTCTTGAAGGGGGACTTCAAGATATTCCTCCTCATCGCTCACATGATCATAATCACTGTCAGGATCAGGAAGCTGCTCGTCATCGCTTATATCAAGAGGTGGAACAGTCACCAAAGGGAGTGATCTCCCAAAAAGAATGTTGTTCACAAGAGTTTGAGCCTTAATATGAGCGTCATGAGCGACAGCCTTCTCAGCATTTCTTGTACCAATTTCCATGAATCTTTGAAGATACGAACACCTCCTCTCAGATCGATCACGATAAGAAGTAAGAGCAGTTGAGAATCTCGCATGTTCTTTGCGAGCCTTAGCTAGATCGGATCTAAACCGAGAGATGGTAGATTGATGCAGCTTCTCAGACTCTGCAAGAGAGAAGTTTTCCGAATCATAACCGTAGAAAATTTTTCGTAAAGCAAAGATTTAAATAATAAAAGACAAGCAAGTCAGCTCCATGTGACTACCTTCCCTCTGCGAAATGAGATATTGAGCTAACAAAAAACTACTGTTCTTCATATTTTCCATAGCCTTGTCAAAATCATCACCAGCTAAACCTTTAAGGTGAGACCGAATTTTCTTATCATCCAAAGAGAGAGAAGCCTTCTCTTTCATAAGGGAATCATGAGACTCTTTTAACTGGGCGTGTTGTTCTTGAAGTTGGTTCATCTTCGTGGTCAAATTTATCTTACTTTAAATGATCCTTTCATTTTGAGCGGTCGATGTCTTTGTTGATTCATCAAACTGATTCCTTAACGTACGAAGATATTTCTCTTGGTTATCACAAATTTTCTGGAGAACGAGATATTGATGCGAAAATATCGTTTCTTTCTTTAAGAAAGACCGCTTCTCAATGGAAAGACTTTCATTCTCATCTGACAAATTTTGATGTCTTAAATCAGCACTATATAACAATTTAGATAGATGGGAAATCTAGGAACCCAATGTCTCACACTGTTGAGTTAAATGTACATTCTCATTTGTTAATTTTTCAATCTGGTCAAGAGAATATGAATGTTCGTTATGTAACTGGTTTATTTGGGTCAGCAACTTCTAATTATCAGCGCGAGCATCTTCAGCGGCAAATTGAAAATCATACCTCTCCAAAACGCGCTTCTGATATAAATCTTAGTGTGTGAACGAGGAAATTCAAAAAACATGGAACAAAAAAGATAAATTACTTCTAAAGGCGCTATAAGAGTGAAGAGAGTTGCACCTCTAAGATCTTGATTCTTTCTACGAAAACTTTCGCATTCTAGAGTTACAGTTTGGAGTCCCCCTTTCAGCTTGTTAACTTCTTTCTCTAAAGAAAGTTATAGTGCAGAATTGTTAGACTCAAAGTATCCCTCAGTCAAGAACATCTGGCGGTGAGATTCCTGAAAGGAAAATAATACAAGCGTGAATATGTAGTAAAACGATTTAAATAAAAAGATATATGGGAAAGAACATTCACCAAGAGACCAAGAGTTATATGGACACTTGGTTCAATACGAGAGAAGATCTCGCTCCTTGTTTCCTTGTTTGGGGGAAAACCGCACAATAACTTACTTAGAGCATCACAGATGCGAAGTTTAAAGGGGTTGGTAATGGACGACTGAGCGACATTGATAAATATCAGATAAAGCTTGAGAAACAGGATCTACTCCCTCCAAAAATCCCTTATCAACAGAGGTAGACTCCAATGAAGGGGGACAAATTTAGAAGAAGAAGGAACATAAGTAGAGGAAGCGATACTCATAGATGCAGGGGAAGTGATATTCTTTACAGGAGTAACATCTTTCATAGGTGCGATGTTCTCTACAGAAGCGAGAATGTTCACAAACAATGGGACATTTACAAAGGTAGAGACAGTTTGATTCACTGGTGGTGCGATCATAATTGAATGAGCAGAAATTTCCTTCACCGCATGATCAATTGACACATCTTCCTTGGCATCAAAAACTTCGTTTGGAGAAGCAGTTATATCTAAATAAGCATAAGAAATCAAGCCTTGAGTAGGAGTATCAATATTAACGCGAGAAGGGACCTAGACTTCCTTACGTCCAAACTCAGGAATGATGAGACTCTTGTTGAGCGTGGGAGCTTTGCGAACACTTTTAATTTTCAACTTCTTACCGCCAACCGTCTTACACTCAGAATCCTGCGAATAACAACGCAGATAAGAAATAGAGGCAACAATATTGTTTCATAAAAGAAAACATATTTCTTACTCCTTTGTTATGCGATGATTTCCTCTTGAGAGACTCTTTGTCTTTCAAATTTGAAGAGGAATTATGGTTGGGAATCGTAAATTTGGTATGGCCAGTGGAAGAACTTTTGTTGAAAAAGAAACAATATGGAAATTAGCAGATTAGTACTATGATCTTAACAGAAAGATAAGATCAGTTTCAGCAGAATCAGAAAGAATGAGAATATCAATAAAATCAAAATCAAACCTTTGATGAGAATCCATAGAAATAGCAGCAAAATCAAATTTGGGATCTCAAAAAATGAAGATGAATAAATTTGAAGAAGATGAATATTTGCAGAGGATTCACAGAAACGAGAAGGTCATACGAAATAAAAAAGAAAAAAAAATTATCTCTCTTCAAGATTGGTTAATAAATAGATAAAAAAGATGATCGGTTATGCTCGAACGTGCCGGTAAAAAGGAGAAAACTAGCACGTGTAGACGGTTACACTGAAATCATGGAGATATGTCGGTAGATAAGAATATGAAAAGGTGAACGGGTGCGGCAGAGTAGATTGGAGTTTCTTATATCGCTCCCTTTATCAAAAGAACGATATGAGAAGAGGCAAAATGTAAGAGTAAAATATCGCACACCTATTAGACATGCGAAATAACGACCATCAGGACTGAGCGAAGACAACCACATACAGTACATCCAGAATGACGCAACAGATGACGTCAGCTTAGTCACGAGAAAAGTGTGAAGAACCATGCGATATTATAAAGCACGTGTGAAAAGAGTAAATGTAAGAATGTGTCAATGACGCACGCCAGATCCGAAAATAAGGTCTTTATTAGCTTTCATCCACTATGTAAATCCCTATATAAGGAATTGAGCGGCCTTGTATTGGAAGGATCTTTTGGGAGAGTTGAGACAAGGAATTTAGAAGAGAGAAAGATTGTTTGTTCTCCAAGTTAGAGTTTTTCTTGTTATTTTGTATTCAAATTAAAGATCTAATAGATGTTCTTATGAATTTTATGATGATTACTTGAATTGTTCTATAGATTTCATTACGAGTGTGGTTGTAGGATTTCCTACAACTACACATGCTTTGGAGGGTAGTGGTAGGATATAGCAATATAGCGTGCCTTGAATATTGTTGTGTTCTGCCGTGGACAGGACCATATGACTTGCTCGTATTTAAGTGAGTGAGAGTCCATCGTAACATATACAGATTCTCTAGCAAATGAGAAAAAAAAATCAGATCTGATCTAGAAGTGACTAGTAAGGTCAATGGTTTCTTGAGAATTGAGATCATCACAAATTCACAATAAGATTGAGAGAAATAGATAAAGTTCCATCAACCTTGAAGGGGACAAGTCGCCGTCTGGTAACTCGGCTCTAAAAAATTAGCACCTTGGAGCAGTTTTTATGGACTCAACAAACATGAAAAATGGATGTACAAACCAACAAATTTATTGGTTTGTTAATTGAGGTGGAACATGTAATGCGCGTGCGATGGAAGGCCGGGCGTTGGAAGGAAGAACGCTGGAGTTGGAAGGAAAAATGCCAGCGTTTGAAGCAAAAATGCCCCATGCTTTTCTCTCTCCAAAACCAGGTTCTTATATTCATGTTTATTTTTATTATTTATTTTAATAGTTAAATAATCTGTGGACCCAACTCTTATTAGTTTATATAAATAAAATCATTAGTGGGACCCAACTCTTAGTAGTTTATATTAATAAAATCACTTGTGGGACCCTAAAATATCAGATTTGTTCATTTTACCTTGTTTCCCATACTGAAAAATGCAGTTTGTATATCCAAGTGGCTTAATAAAATAATAAGTTTGTTGATTGTCATAGGAATTGCCATTACGGCTTTGTCTTTCTTTTTTATATATAGAGCTGGGCCCCGCCCCTTGGGCCAACCCAACCATTGCCATCCAACTCACCCAAAGGCCCCTAATTAACTTGAATCACCTCCTCTCACAAAGGGGGGTGATATGCAAGTTTTTATGAGGGTCGAACCCTCAACCCCACATAAGGAAGACGAGTTAAAAAAGAATTATTATAAGTAATACTTCCTCTGTTTCTGAAAAAGTGTTTCTTTCCCTTTTTTGGCCTATTTTTAGGCTAAAATAAAAAAGTAAAAATAACATTTTTATCAGAAACGAAAATAGTAGTAGGTTAAAAAGTAGAAATTGGTTGCGAAAATCAGTATCTATGTTGCCCAAAGCTATTCGCTCACGGTAAAAATAGGACCTCGGTTTGATCAGGTGCACATAAAGACAAATAATATATGACGTCGTTCATTTCTTTGTCCATATGCCCCCACAGGCCACAATCTAAATAGATAAGTACCATCGATAGAGCGTGTGAAGTAGATAAGAAACAGAGGAGAGGAACAGAGCGAGCGAGTGAGAATGAAAAACAAAGGAGAGAAAAGCTCTGTTTATCATCTGAATACTTATGAAGTTCCTCGAAGAACAAAACCAAATCGTGTATTCATGTTAATCTATGCATGTGGAATCATGGCTATATTTTATCATCATCTTACTAGTCTCATATTCCATTCAAATCATTTATTGCCATCAATCTTACTGTTAATCGCTGATTTAGTACTAACTTTCATGTGGGTTATATCTCAAGCTTTCCGATGGTGTCCTATTCGTAGAAAAGTTTACCCAGAGAATCTATCCAAACTTGTAAAGGAAGAGGATCTTCCAGCGCTGGATGTATTTATATGTACCGCCGATCCATACAAAGAACCTCCGATGGAAGTTGTGAATACAGCTTTATCTGTATTAGCATTCGACTACCCTTCGGATAAGATATCTGTGTTTGTTTCTGATGATGGAGGGTCTCAAATGACTCTTTTTGCGTTGATGCATGGAGCAAAGTTTGCCAAATACTGGTTACCGTTTTGTAGGAAGCATAATCTCAGGAGGAGATGTCCTAAAGTGGTTTTCAACCAGCATGATTCTTCTGATGCTGATTATCAACAGATTAAGTCGTGTATTTTTCAAGAGGAGTTTCTAAATTTGAAGGTAATCTCTCCTCCCCTATTCTTTTTTTACTTTTCTTACGTCAAATTTTGACTGGACATAGTTTGACAGCATCAAATTCTTGCTTTCAATTAATTTTTCTTTTTTTTTTGTGCGGATGTGAAACTTTTTCCTCCCTGCTGATTTAGCAAGCAGATAATCAGAATCAGGGGTTATTCGAGCTCCACTACAATCATGTTTAAATATTTACTGAGCATATATAGATGATCCCATTTGCTAGTTGTTCAAGAAGTGCCCTTTACACTACTGGGGTGGGTAAATTTTATATAATTTTTTTTGAAACGCTGAGTTGAGCCAATTGGACATTTGACTATGTGAGTAATCTAGTAGTACCAAACGGCGCAATTTATACGAGGTGAGGATTTTTCCTCCACCCATGGATCATCGTCAACATGCGGATGACAAATTTTCCACTGTTTAATTTTCAAAACAAAGTATTCCACTGTTTACCTGGCCATGAGCCCAGCTCTCATACTTGAAACTTTATATGACGTCCAACTGGTCCATATATGTTTGGTCCATGTTGGTGGTACTGATTTAGAGCCAAGTACTCAAGTTACTGTAGTTATACTTATACCTCATGATGAGCCTGCCTGGCGTTATACTTATACCTCATGATGAGCCTAGCTAAATTGGTAAAAACAGTTGTTCTTGCATTAATTCCTAAACAACTTCTGGCTAACTTCTGTTCTAACCATATTTACCATATATGTTTATGAGATTTTAAGGGAACGTTTTCATTTTTCGAGTAGTTTAAATTCGGTCATCATTTATTTTCTTTGTAGACATTATACGAGGAAATGGTTAGGAAAGTAGAGCATGTAATGGAACAAGGATTCGTAGATGATGATTTGATTGATAATGAAGAAGAGCGTCATGTTTTCAATAAATGGAAAGTCAATGGATTTACACGCCAACATCATCCTACCGTCATTCAGGTATTTCTCACCTTGTAAAATATTGTATAGTTATCACTCCATTGCTGTAATCTAATGTAATGAAGTTTTCATTAGGTGCTCATGGAAAGCCTCAAGGACATTGATGTCTCAGGGATACCCCTACCTAACTTAATCTACCTTTCTCGGGAAAAAAGTAAGCATTTTCACCACAATTTCAAGGCGGGTGCACTGAATGCGTTGGTAAGAAAAATGAAACTATATATGTTAGTAACAACAACTTTTAGTATATATTATATATATATATATTTTGGCTGATGTTATCTCTTGATAAATTTAATGAAGATACGTGTATCAGCGGTAATGAGCAGCGCACCGATAGTTCTCAGCCTTGACTGTGACATGTACTGTAATAATCCTCAAGCTCCACGTCTAGCACTTTGCCATCTACTGGACCCAGTTCAAGGTTCAAAGGTTGCTTTTGTTCAATTTCCTCAACGATACAAAGGGATCAATCCAACTGACATTTACAACAACGAGCTCACAAGGCCATTTATAATATATGCTGAAGGGTTCGATGGAATTGGTATTATGAATTATGTTGGCACAGGTCCCTTTATAAACCGAAAAGCATTTTACGGCGGTCCATTTCAATCAAAAGTAAACATATTCCCCGGATTCAACAGTGATGATGAAAGTGATTTATTGGCGAATAGAAAAACAATAAGTTCAAAACTAATTTTGGAAGCAGCTGATAAAGTTGCAGATTGCAACTATGAACATGGAACTCAATGGGGATTAACTTTGGGTTTCAGATATGGATCCATGGTTGAAGATTTTTTTACAGGCTATCGTATGCTATGCGAAGGATGGCGATCAGTATTTTGCAATCCAACAATTCCTGCATTTCTTGGAGATTTCCCAATCAGCTTAAACGATTCATTAGTTCAAGTGCAACGGTGGTCGGTTGGATTGATTGAGGTTGGATTCTCAAAGTATTGCCCATTAACATTTGGTACAAAAAACCATTCTCTACTTATGGGCATGGCTTATAGTTTTGGTGCCTTCTGGCCTGTATTGGCTATCCCTAATATCATATATGGTCTTCTTCCGCAGCTTTGCCTTATACACGACATATATTTGTTTCCCAAGGTATCTCCATCTCTCTAAAATTTGGTTTCATTTAGCATTACTAGCTGTAATGGATTGTTAATATGTATGTTGAATGCAGGTCTCTGATCAATGGTTTTATCCATATGCATACCTCTTTTCAGCAACATACATTCAAGATTTTATTGAGAGCTATTACGTATATGGAATAACTTTCAAAAAATGGTGGAACGAACAAAGAATGTGGTTGATTCGGGGAGTGACGTGTTACAGTTTTTCATTTATAGAATTCATACTTAGCCGGATTGGTATCTCAACTCCAAACTTCAATATTACAAGCAAAGTAATAGATAATGAACAACAAAAAAGATATGACCAAGAGATATTCGACTTTGGAGTAGAATCGCCATTTTTCGTGGCTTTATCAACATTTGCATTGGTCAATTTAGTCTCATTTAGCTTTGGTATTGCGAAGGTGATATTTATGGATGGAAATTTGGAAGAATTGTTCGTTCAATTGTTTTTAAGTGGATTTGTGTTGGTGAATTGTTTGCCTATTTATGAAGCTATGGTGTTGAGAAAAGATGGAGGAAGAATGCCTACAAAAGTAACTTTAATATCGCTTGTGATTACATTGCTTCTTTGTTACGGGGCCGGATTTGCTATGAAATGACGGTGTTTCGCGCTACTCTTGGAATTAGAGTTTTGAAGTTCATGAGATGATATTTGTTATTGATTGGTGTTTAAATAATTTTTCACGATAGATTGACAATGTGTTACATGTTGGATGCAATAATCGAAAATAATGAAAACTTAAATAAATAAAAGTTATTGATACTTAGCTTATTTATAATGGAAGTGATCGATTTAACGAAACGGAAGAGTTCTCCGGGTCTTCGTAACAACAACATGGTAAAACTTTGGAAAACAGAGTGAGTCGCGTGTTCAACACGTTGTCCTTAAGACATTAGCGCCCAGCTACATCCAAAAAGTAATGTTATAGCCCTCACAGGACGGATGCCTCCAGGATAAAACATCATATTACACCTACTACTAGCATATGTAGTAGATGCTCAACTTGAACTTGGAAACTCGAAAAACCCTTAAGGAAAAACGTAAACGCTTAAGAAAAACAATAGAAAAATATTTTTCCTTTCTAAAATATAGAGAAATCTTTTTTCTTTTAGATTTTACAAAAGTAGAGAATTTGTTTATATAATGGACTAATACAACTTAAGAAGATGAACACCCCCGATGTAGGACTAAAAAATTTATATAGTCTCTTTTGGATACACAATGAACAATCATTTCTGGACTTTATTAGGTCTAACCGTCAGAAATTAGCTTGGCGATTTTTTAAGAATCAACATTTGGAAATAAACTTTCTGGGAACTAAAATCCTTTTACTTCATAATTAAATCGGGTAGATTAATGCTTTTGGTACCAGAAATAAAAGTCAACTCCAGATGGAACGAAAAAATATTTTGCTTTTTTTATTTTATTTTTGAAGCAAAGGGGTAAATTTTTATATTAATAGAAAAGAAAAAAAAGGCAAGAAGCCCAGTACAAGAGTTATCATAACTCAGGCCAATCAGATATTTCTATCAACTGAAGCTTCCCAGTTGGAAACGAGCTCAGTAAACGTAATCAATCTAAACCAATTTCTAATTGACCCCCATCGAAAAACTATTCTCTTAACCTCTATGATAATTCAATCATAATGTCTGGATCTCTTATTTGCCATTGTTCTTTGATTCCTCTCAAGTCAGATAACCCAAGATTTGGCAAAAGGAAGCATCGTCCAACCATAGTCTTGTGCTGAGTTGATCTCCATTCTTCAAACTAGATTTTATGTTGTCTTTGTGAACCCAACCAACATCCATCCTTGAACTGAAATATCTCCATATTTCTTTTGAGAAACAGCATTTTAAAAGGAGATGATCAACAATTTCAATTTCTCCACTGCACAGGCTGCACATTGTATTGTTGATATGACTTCCTCTCTTAAGAAGGTTGTCGATTGTAGGAATTTCATTGTTGATAGAAAACCAGATAAAGAGTTGATCTTTTGGAGGGATGTACATACATGCTTGAAGGAAGAGGATGTGCTGCCAGCTTGGAGATTGTTCATCTTCCATTTGTATCCCTCCTTAGAAGTATAGCCACCAGCGGTATTAAAACTGAAAATGTCTTCATTGTCATTTAGAATTGGGGTTGCACCAATTATGATGTGTATGTCATTTAGTTCTGCAAGTACTTCTGCAGATGAGTTCTCTCTTAACTGAATTGACCAAGATCCATTCTGGATCAAGTCTGCTACTTTGGCATTTTTCCTATTTGTAGCGTTGTAAGCTTTCTTGTGGGTGTCTTTGAAAGGGATAACACTCTTCCAAGCATCCTGCCAAAATTTCACATTTTTTCCTTCGCCTATTGAGAACTTTGAGTTCCATTGGACCACTCCTTTGGAATTTTTAATTCCTCTCCAGAAACCCCTCCCATGAGTAGAGGTGCATTCTTTAGGCCATATATCATTCACATCGGATTTTGTTCTTTGTAGAAGTATCTTCCTCCACAAACTGTGTTTTTCATGGGTGTATCTCCAGCTCCACTTTGCCAGCAGTACTATATTTGTTGACTTCAGATTTCGTAAGCCTATTCCTCCCAAATCCTTAGGCAAGCAACATCTATCCCATGCGATCTAGCAATTTTTTTTCTGTTCTCTTGTGGATCCCCAAACAAAGTCTCTCATGAGTTTAGACATTTGTTTCTCTACTTGCTGGCATCTGTAGTAGTGACATAAAATAAACAGGAAAGCTGGCTAGAGCACTGTTAATGAGAACAATTCTTCTACCTCCCATATACTTGTTTGTTTCACTGTAGCTCCAAGGGGCATACCTAAGTACTTCAGAGGTAATGTCTCAATCTTGCAGTTTAGGGTTTTTGCAATCTCCTGCACTTTATGCTCAGCTCCAATACTAATTACAGTGTTTTTCTCCAAATTAACTCTCAATCCTGTTACAGCTTCATACACCTAAAGAATCATCATTATATTTTCCACCATTTCCTCTTTGGCATCTAAAAATATCAATGTGTCATCTGCAAATTGCAGATGAGACACCTTTATTTCTAAATTGATGTGGAAGCGAGAGATCATCTGAAGAGATTCATCTTTTTCCAGTAGTTTCATAAAAACTTCAGCTACAAGAATGAATAAAAATATGAAGAAAAAGAATATCCTTGTCTGAGTCCTTTATGGGGTCTAAATTTATCAATTGCACTTCCATTGACCAGGAAAACAGTTTGAGCTAATGATAGACACCACTGGATCCAATTTCTCCATTCCATGCCGAAGCCTGCACCCTCAAGAAGCATGTCCAAAAAACACCAATTAACATTATCAAATGATCTTTCTATGTCAAGTTTACATAGCACACCTGGTATTTTAGATTTGATTCTTGCATCAATGATTTCTCCTACAATCAAGATGCCATCATGTATTTGTTTTCCTTGTATGAATGCTCTGAGATTAGTTGAGGAAGCTCATTCTTGAGTCTTTCAGCTAGTGTTTTGGAAGCAATTTTGTATACACTCCCCACTAAGCTGATTGGCCTGAAATATTGAGGTCTATTGAATTCTTCTCTTTTTTAGGAATCAAGGAGATGAAACCACAATTTAATCTCCAGTCTATTTTCTCAGTGTCTTGAAATTCTTGAATCACTGCCATAACATCATATTTGATTATTAACCAAGCTGCTTTATAGAACTCAATTGGGTACCCATCAGAACCTGGAGATCTGTTTGCCCCACAATGCTTAATTGTATGCCATACTTCTTCCTCCTCTATAGGTCTTTCCATCCAAATTTGTTCTTCACATGAAATCTTTGGGAAGTTTGATGTATCCATAGGTGGTCTCCATTAATGATTCTCTTTAAATAATTCAGAAAAATGATCTTCAAACTCCTTCCTTATGTCTTCTTGGTTGAAGTTATCAATTCCATTTATTTCTAGCTTTAGTACATTGTTCCTTCTTCTTCTTCTTCTTCTTCTTCTTCCATTTGCTATCTGATGCAGATATATTGTATTGTTCTCTCCTTGTTTCAGAATTTTCACTTTGGCTCTAGATAACATTTTTCTGGGCTCTTATCGATATTTTGTATTTTGCTTCACAAGGCTTTAATTTGCAGTTGCCTGGTAATGGTATGTTTTGGGATTTGTGCTCTATGTTGTTTGGTTTGGCTTCAAGCCGTGTCTGTTAGGGTTGGCGTTAAGTCTTCCCTTTGTAGTGCTCTGGCATTTCACTTCTTGTATCCTCCTTTTTGTGTATCATTTTGTGTATCAATAAGATTTTACACTTTCTGATTAAAATTAAACTAATATTTAGTCTTTGGTGGCTGATGCACTTTCATGTGGATACAAATAAGAGCCCAATTTATGCGGCATTCCTACGAATAATTTTTTTGGTTCTGGCTAAGTACCTATACCCACAATCTTGAAAAATACCAAGTATGTCTCGTCGAAAAGAAGCAATCTTATAAATTTGGCAGTTATCACAATGTGGTTCTTATGGAAGTGCAGATGTTTGAAAATGTTTGAAGGAAAAGTGCAATCTCCCACAATCGTTGTTCAACAAATTTTTCAATCCTGCTACTCTCATGGCATTCACATACATAATATGGGTAGCTCATATAGTTATATTGATCATCATTTAGATACTAAAACTAGGAAAATTTGGATTCCACCTCCATGTGATTGGCTGAAACTTAATTTTGATGTCTCTATTCTCCCAGATACTGATTTTGTTGGTTTCTCTATTGTGTTACGAAATTCTCTAGGAGCCTGCGTGGAAGTTGTGGCCTGGACAAGAAATGTAAGAGATGTTGATCAAGCAGAAGTGTTACCTATCTTAAAAGTGTTGCAGTGGATTAAGTTCAAGGGTCTATGTAAAATACAGGTAGAGGGTGATAATAAGACAGTGATGGAGGTTATTCAAAGGAATTGTAATGACAATATCAGATGGGAAGATCAAATTCTGATTATGAAAGCTTTAGACTTTATGAAGACTTAGTGGATGTTGAGTTTAGGTTTGTCAATAGAGTCTGTAACAACGCAGCTGATGCGTTGGCTAAGTTTGCTCGCTTAAATAATTGCAACAGCAATTGGGTTAGGAATCCACCAGAAGGCGTTTTAAAATTAATACAGCAGGAGGCTGTTATAGTAGGAGGATCAAGACCCAGACCAAGTTCAAGTTAACTCTTGTAGTCTATGGTTTGCTTTATCAAGTCTTTGTAGTTTGCTTTGAGTCTTAGGGATTGTTCAGTGTCTGTGCTGGTTAAGTCTTGGTTTGTTCTCGTGTATGTAATCCACTGTTTGGTAAAATATAAAGTTTGTTTTTTAAAAAAGATAAAAAAACATACCAAGTATGTACCCGAGGAAACATCCCAAGCCTCTCACTTCCATAATATCTTAGTCAACAAATATGCTCCACTATTATCGACAAAAAAAAAAATGTACACTCATCCATTACCAATATTGATACGTATTGATCTCTGTACCTTGGTGACTATTATTATAAAGGCGGAATTCAGAATAATAATAGAAGAAAACTAGAAAACAGAACACACAAGAAACCAGATTCGAAGGAAATATCTTCTCTAGATTATGAACAAGAAAACTATTAGAATTCTCTCTTTGTTACGCTCACAATCTCTCTAAACATTGGATCAACCTTAAACTGTTTTGCTAAACTTCCTTTTGCGATAATCAATTGCCTCACAAACTTCTCTCTAGGTGTGCCTGTTAAACCTCCTTTTCTAGAGGTAAAACCACACACTCCAGATTTAGGTGTGTCTGTATCACAAACCACACTCCAGATGACTTAGCTATGAGCTAAACATCTCTATTTATAGCTTTAAAGGTTTCTGAAACCTCTTAGGAATCTATTTCCTTATCTAAGAATAATACCTTTTCTAGGTATATTTCTTTATCTAGGAATAATTCATTTTCTAGAAATAATTCCTTGTCTAGGTATGTTTCCTTTTATAGGAATATTACCTTATCTAGGAAATATTCCTTTTCTAGGTATAATTCCTTATCTAGGAATATTACCTTGTCTAAGAGTATTTCCTTATCTAAGAATATTGCCTAAAAATCAGTATTCCTTCCATAAATTACGATTTTATCCTTAATCCTTCTTGAGGATCACTAGTTCCCGGAGAGAGGAAGATAGACATGTATCATGAGCCCTCACTCGAGAACTTGAACTTCTGTGAAAGTTAGATTTGGTAGTTATGGAACTCGGGCGTTCCTTTCACCCTGCTGAACCATCTATCTTTGCTGGAAACTTGATCTTGACGTCTAATTTGAAAAGCGTCCATATCTTCTCGTCTTATCTTAGTCACTATTCGCTCCATAATTCAATCTTCTTCGAGTGGTTCTTCTTCTTCCTCATCATTTTCTTCAAAAACACCAGATGAAAACGTAGTATTTTTCTTCGTCTTCGGCTTGGGTGTATAATACTTCATGTCTGTTTCTAGCACAACCACCTTCTCTTCGATAGTTTGTGGTTCGCTTTGCTTAGGATCATCAATTGACTTTCCCATATTTGATTCCCTTGTTCTTTAAACGTCTTCTTGCTTCTCGAGTACCTCACCAAGTTTTTTTTTTGAAGAGAGATCTAGTGAAAACCATAAACCGCAGGAATCTTCCCTAAAAGAAATGAACCTTGCTATGATACCAACTTGATATCAACGGCTCTGGCTCTGATACCAACTTGATACGTATTGATCTTTGTACCTTGGTGACTATTATTAAAGAGGCGGAATTCTGAATAATAATAGACGAAAAATAGAAAACAGAACACACAAGAAACCAGATTCGAAGAAAATATCTTCTCTAGATTATGAACAAGAAAACTATTAGAATTCTCTCTTTGTTACGCTCACAATCTCTTTAAACAATGGATCAACCTTAAACTGTTTTGCTAAACTTCCTTTTGCGATAATCAATTGCCTCACAAACTTCTCTCTAGGTGTGCGTGTTAAACCTCCTTTTCTAGAGCTAAAACCACACACTCCAGATTTAGGTGTGTCTGTATCACAAACCACACTCCAGATGACTTAGCTATGAGCTAAACATCTCTATTTATAGCTTTAAAGGTTTCCGAAACCTCTTAGGAATCTATTTCCTTATCTAAGAATAATACCTTTTCTAGGTATATTTCTTTATTTAGGAATAATTCATTTTCTAGAAATAATTCCTTGTCTAGGTATGTTTCCTTATCTAGGAATATTACCTTATCTAGGAAATATTCCTTTTCTAGGTATAATTTCTTATCTAGGAATATTACCTTGTCTAAGAATATTTCCTTATCTAAGAATACTGTCAAAAAAATCAGTATTTCTTCCATAAATTACGATTTTATCCTTAATCCTTCTTGAGAATCACTAATTCCCGAAAAGAGGAAGATACACATGTATCAAATATATATAGTCATAGACTTCCCAAGACAAATCTTTACCACGCGTAACTGAAAATCTCATGTTACAGATACGATATGCCCGATAAGTTGGGGACGAACCCATAATAGTGGAATCTTTTTTCAACCCGGACTAGTACATATGAGAAGCATAACATTTGCATTTCTTATATTTTATTGGCTCGTGGACCGGGATGGTCAATGGGGCTAAAGTCCCAATTAGCACTCTCGTAGGTCCATCATCTTTAGTGCGATGAGGATGTATTAGGTGTAACTCTGACTTCCATAGTTTAAACCAAAATGCAAGTCAGAAAGATAGTGACGAGCTCGCGTCTTTAATCCAATCACATAGTAATCAACCAAAGACAACAACCAGCCGTTGACAAGCAATTTAGAATCAATCAAATGTTGTTAATTGATTATTAGAATGAAAGAGAGATTGATAGTCGTTATTATAAGAGTAAGTTGAATTTATGTAAACTAATATAGTATAGGGCACATTGGAAAAATGCTCCAAAATGAGCAGAGGGGTCGCCAGGCCCCGACTTCTCAGAATCGGAAAATGCGGAAAAATTCCCCAAGATCCCCAAGATGGTGGATGCTCTATTATGCTGCCACGTGTTTGAGAATCCATTGGATCTGGTCCGTCACATGCCGCTCATGTGTTTATATGAAAAGTACTAAAAAGATTTGATTAGAGCTTCTCCAATGATTGTAGTATGTATTTTCTATGTGGCAATACAAACAAGACATCTTTATTCCAAATTTTCTTTAATTTTAGGTGAAGAAAGTTATTCATCTCCAATGATGTTGTTTGTGATCATTTTCTTATTAAATGTAAATTTTATGTTTAGTAATTTTAAGATTTTATTAAATCTAAAAATGATTATTTATAGCATCAGGATTAATTTTAGTAAATAAAATATATTTTTAATTAAAAAAAGCTGACTAGGATGGTAGACAATGTCAAGGGGAATGTGAGAAACTAGACATTCTCCTTGACATTTTCTACCTAAAGTCATGCATACATCGATTTATGGCATCCGGGTTGGAGAATGATTTTAGAGAAAATGGATGTACATCCTAGGTGGATTTAGACATTTATCTCCACATACATGCCATTGGAGAAACTCTTAAGAATCACCAGCGGATCTGGTCCGTCACATGTCACTCACGTGTTTATATGGAGATCTGCTATACGCGGACCTATTGGAGAAATAAGTTCAATTTTGTGCACACTCTTTTAAGGAGTGTCCACAAAACAAAACGATCATATTAGCTCCAAAAAATCAGCAGTATACTATATATCAAAAATCAATTTTCTTTTATTTTAATTTTGTTTAAATCTTAAAAATGGTAAAAGGGTATATATAATCTGAAGAATTTCTTAAAATAAGAAATAGATATTAACATTCAGTTTGAAGTATTATACAATATCTAAAGAATTTTTTCTTCATTTCTCAATCTTCTTGATCTTGCTTTATTCGCATTACATAATCTTGTAATGGCAACAAAAGGTATTCTTATTAATGGTGTCGTGGAAGTATTAGCGAAGATGGGGAGAAGCAAAGATAAGAGGATAAGAATAATGAGTCACGAATTTGGCTGAAAGGGCTCAAGGACGTCGCATATGATCCAGCTGATGATGTCATGGGCATACATAATCGATAAACTCAAAATTATCTTAAGACAAAGATATATTATTTCAAACGACGTCCTTATTGTTGATGTCAATAGTAATTCCGACGAGGACTCTATGATGATCAGTTCAACATCATGTTTTTTTGTAACAAATTCAATCCTCCATTTTTGGACTTGTTAACAAACTATTAACGGTTTCAATAGTAAATCTGACGAGGACTATATGATGATCAGTTCAACATCATGTTTTTTAATAAAAAATTCAATCCACCACTTTTGAAGTTATTAACGAATTATTAACAATTTCAATTTTTCAGGAATCCTACATTTTAGGTAATATTAAATATTATATATATCCTGTAATAATATTTAAGATTTAAATAAAATAGAAATAAAAGAAAACTGATTTTTGATATATAGTTCATGGCTGATTTTGTGGAGCCAATATGATCGGTTTGTTTTGTGGACACTCCTAAAAGGAGTGTGCACAAAATTGGATTCTGGAGAAATTGAAGGGCTATAATAGACAGACTGTGAGATTACAACATGTGGCAATCTACTCAAATGAACGGGCATAGATACTATTACTGACCGTTCAATTAAAATTTGAATTATTGCACTCCTCCAACTCAACTTCACATCTGAAGCAGTTGACTTTTCCCCCCAAAAGATCTACATAAACACCGAGTCATATCATGTAGGGAATGGTGAAAAATATCATTGTGGTTTGATACTTGGGTAGGTGATAAACCTTTAATTGATACTGTGAGATGCACTGACAGAATAAAAGACAAGTTGCATTTGTCTTAGAGTGATATAATGGAAAATGGAGTATTCCATGTGCTTTGTAATATTTCATCCCAAATTCATTACCAACAATAAGCGGAGAGAAAGAGAAACTCATATGGAGTGGAGATATGAAAAGATCTTTTACTACATCATCAGCAGTTGAGAAAATTAGAAACAAGCAACCAAGAATACATTGGCCTGATCAAATTTGGAAAAAAATTCTGCATCCAAGCATTGCTAGTATTGTATGGAAAATTCAACAAGGGGTGTACACTGATGATGAGAAATTAAACAAGAAAGGCTATTCTCTTGTTTCTAAATGTTGTATCGGCCAGCATCATCAGGACAGTATGGATCATCTCCTGTGGACCTGCAGTTTCAACAAGCATATATGGCAATGGTTAGTCACTATTTTCCAATTCCAAATACCTACTTCCTTCTCAGACATTCTCAAGTTTGCAAAACATAAAAGCTCAATTGTCAAACAAGCTTGGATAACAACAGCATGTGCAACTATGAGAGAACTATGGTTCCAAAAAAATAAACTTATTCATGAGAACATACCTCCAAATTTGGAGTGCTTCAAAAGAAAAATCATGAGCTTAGTGTTCCATGGTGGTTACAGAATGGCAGGTACAAGATGGGGGAAAAATTATAATTCTGAAATACTTCAATTCTTTAACCTTGGTCAGAGAAATATGAAGTTCAAAAGAATACAAGAATGTCAGTGGTTCAATCCAAATGAAGGCTATGTTTTATTTTGTTGTGCTGGAATGGCTGTTGGTAATCCAGGTATGGCTGGTTTTGGCATTCTAGCTAGAGGTCATGATTTTCAGGTCATTGCCACTGTCTCAGGTGGGACTGGTATTGCTACTACTTACGTAGATGATGCACTAGCTGTTGTGTGGGATATAGAATGGGCAGTTAAATTACAATGCAGCAAGATATTCATCAGATCTCACTTTCTTACAGTAATAGAAGATGCAAAAAAAGGTGTGATTCCTTGGTGCTTACAATCAAGATGGATGAAAGCCAAGAAGGAGATTACTGAAACTATCTATGAACAATCTTATAAAGAAGTGAACTTTTCTGCAATTGAGCTAGCTAAACAGGGTGCTAGATTACCTCAGGGGTCTGTGGTAGTTAATAGAGGGAATCCTTCATCTCTATCTCAAATAGAATTACCAGGTAGAAAGTATTATAGATTCTGTTAGCCATAACAGGTCTTCTTAAGTGTAATTTCAGCTCTTTTTGATTTCTTTTTGTTCTTCAAATTTTGTAATTTCTGAATCTATTTAAAAGAAATAAAATTGTGATTCAGCAAAAAAAAAAAAAAACCGAGTCATACCATTAAATGTTCTAAAAATTAAGCATACAATCCCGAAAAACCTACTCAACATTTACTCCCAAAATTTTGGAAAAGAGACAGATCACTTTTTTATTTTAACCTAGAAATATGATAAATTGGAAAAGTAGTGATATATATTTTCCAAAAACAGAGGAGGTACTATTAAACTGCAAATATAACTAACAAAAAGATAAACATGAGTTGCCCAACACATAAGATGGTGTACCTGAGGTAAAAATAAGCTTTAGCATCATCTTTAACCATAATATAGTTTGCCAACACAATGCAATTTGAATAATACATGTCTCATCAGATGAAACATCGAAATAATAGCCAAATAAACACCTTCTAAATTTTCATTTTTTGTTTATTTTTTTTTTAAATTTTGAAACATTCCGCAGGGTTAAGGAGACCCCCACCAAACAGCAAAACTAAAACCAAAAATAACTAACACGAAACTAAAGAGTGAAATTCCTATCCTCCTCAATAATTTCCTTCAAATCCTCACAAAAATCATCGGGCGCAATCTCAGCAAAAGCCTTAGCAAGATGCATAACAGCAGCAAGAAAGCATCTTCACAAATGAGATACACGTCTCCAGTTATGTATATTCCCGAAGTAGGTTTAGGATTCTTGATATTAAACAATTTATAAACATCCATAGAACTAGTGGTAATGTTAATTTTAGACTTTTTCCTATTTAAAGTGAGCTTCAGAGCTAACTCAGCACCTTTAAGTTCCAAATTCACAACATTATCAGGACCTGAACCACCAACAGGCAACCTACCAGAATTCTGAATAATTGAACCAAACCCTCCAGACTAATCCCTCCTTGGCCCATCGATATTGATTATTACCTCATCCACAGCAGGATACATTCATCTAAAAGGGATAACTCTTTGTAGACTAAGTATATAAGAAAGACTTCATCTATCCAGAAAAGATTTAACTCACAGTGAGTCCATATCAGAAAAAAGACTAGCTTTCACTTTCAATCTCACATCGGGTATAATAAAATTTATAGAATCAACAATACCTTGTCCATATGCAACCTCTTAGTTCGTTCGTTTCAAATGTGATACACAAAGCTATTTATAGCCAATTTCCTGATGGTATTTACACCTCCTTTCCCTACAAAATTTACCATACACCACTTAATAATTTGCTACTAATCCAAAGAACAACACATGGTGTACCCTATCTTATACATAAGACCCTTTCAAATAGTATAAGAAAGACGCAACTATAAAACAAATGATTCCATCTTTCACAACCTCCTTAATTACAATGTAAGAAACTAACATTATTTATAGTACTCCACTGTAAAAAAAAAAAAATTCTAGCCTTCAACCGCCTATGCATAGCCAACCAAATTATAAAAGATTAGCAAGGAATTGAACCCTTGAACCAAACAAGCTGAACCAATCAACCACTTTCCCCTACTGAGATATAGCCCCATAAGTATCTTTCATTGAAAAGTATTCATTTTAACTGGCCATCCAAATCAGTTTATCCTCCTATCTAGAATCCACTTCCACTTGTTTTACGTGCTCTAGAAGATTAATACCACCAACATCCTCTGGTAAAGTCCACTTATCATCTACAATAAAATCAGATACAGAATAAAAACCCCGCTGAATAAAATAATCCATATCACCAATAGGTATCTAATCACAAAGTCTTCCTCTTGAATATCAGAAGCCAAACAAGAAACTAGTAGCATGACCATTCCCCCAAATAGTTCCTACGAATGGCTTAGCTAAATCTCTGCAAGCTAAAATTCTCCTCCAACTCCAAGAAAAATCTTGTGGCACTTCCATACTCCAAGAATATTGGGATCTAACCAAGTTTCCCTGAACCGATTAAGTCCAAACAGTTTGATTCCTCGAAACCAAATCCCATATGTGTCTCAAATTGGCAACATAGTTGGTCAACTCAATATTTTTAACACCAAGACCCCCTTCAGCATATGGCTTACAAATCTGAATCCAAATGATTGTATTATGTCTCTTGCCAATGTCAGTACCAGCCCATAAAAATCTTATGAATATAAAATTAAGTTCCTTGTAGACCCACTTAGGAAGTACGAAACAAGAGAACCAAAAGTATACCATACCATACCATACAAAACATCTTTCATATAAGCAATCACCTATGAGAATAAGCTAAAAATCCAATTTTCATGATTTAGTTCTCATACTTAACTTAGCTAATAGAGGCAAACAATCAATTTACGATATCCTAGTAGAAATAAGTGGTATACCTAAGTATCGAACATGGAGGGACCCCTCACACACCAAACATAAAGAAAAATAGGATCTAAAACTTCTCATTGGATACAAGAGTGATAAAGAGAAGATTTCTGCCTACTAACCTCCAATCCAGAGCTAACACTAAACATCTTCACAGAATCTTTAATCACCTCAGCAGTCTCAAGAGTACTTTTGAAGACGACCAAAACGATCGTCGGCGAAGAAAAGATGGGACAATTTAGTATATTTACATCTTGGATGAAACCCATATATACTTGCCGTGAACCACTTGCATTTGCAAAATAACATCACAATCAAAAAGAGGTAAGGTGATAAAGGACAACCTTTTCGCATCCCCCTCTTAGCATCCAAGAAACCATATGGTGAACTATTAACCAAAATAGAAAATTTGGAAGGAGAAATGCACAACATTTATCACCCAACGAATGAAATCAGTAGGGAAAACAAAGTTTTCTAGTGAAACAGATACATCATTCCAGCTAACAGAGTCATACGCCTTCTTCAAGTCTTTTTTGTAAGCAAATCTCTTCTGCCTATGATAGTCCTAACCAACTCGTGGGCCAAAATTATATTATCCTGAATGTACCTTCTAGAAATAAAAACCGATCAGTTCGAACTAATCAACCCTCTCATAACTACTTTCATTTTTAAAAGACAATATCTTAGTTATACATTTATATATTTACATTACAACAAGAAATATACCTAGAATCACTAATAGAGATAGGGGTTATCTACTTTAGCAACATGAGTTATAAACGTATACTATTTACCTATTTAAAGAGCTTTCCCTTATCGAAGAAATTCATAATAGCAGCTACAAAATCATTCCGAAAAATATCTACTTAGTTGTGGATCCTATGTGGAATAAGACTTTTTTCCTCATGCACCTTCTATTAGAGAAGCTCTTAGCAGCAACAGATTTCTGGGTATCTGTTACTCTTTTTTTTTCTAATACACACGAGGAGTCCCACACTTGTGGATAGAGATGCGTTTTAATTAAATCGGATATGTGTTGACTGGTCAAAACTTTAAATCGGATATGTGTTGCTATGATCTAAGGTCCAGATTAGGGGTGGGACTTGGGTTGGTTGTGCGGGTTAGAAGGCTTGGCCGAGGCAGAGCCGAGCTAGGAGTCATGTGCCCAGATTGCCCATCGAACCCGTGGAACCCATGGACGTACTGCCCAAGTCCGCCCAAGTTATGTTCCTCGGGTTTCCCGGGTTCCTCGGGTTGGCCCAAGTTTCGCTAGACATACGATTTTGTTCATATGAAAATAACAAACTTTAGTAATAATAAGATTCAATTGCTCCATTTATCTTAAATTTCCAAATAACTGAAGATTATTTACAATAATATAATCTTTTTTTATACTGAATGATTAATGAGATAGATATAATTTATATTTTCATTATTAGATTTGAAGATAATATCTAAAATTACTCTAAATAGATAATAATACCAATTATAAAAATAGTTTTATACAACTATATCATAGTTCTTCGGATTGGGTGGGTTGCTTGGGTTAGAAATATTTGTGCCCATGCTTGCCCAAATTTAACTCGGGTTTGTAAAATTTATGCCCAAACTTGCCCAAAATTTTAAAATACGTTGCACATGCCCGCCCAACGTTCGGGTTGGGCACGGGTTGGGTGGGTTAACCCAACCCAAGTCCCACCCCTAGTCCAGATTCCAAAGAATTGAACCTTGAGCCTAGGTCGGGTATTCTCCTTGTTAACATTTATCGCTCATTATTAATCCAAACTTTAAAAGAAAATAAGATTAAGAATAATTGTGGAAAATAAGATTAAGAATAATTGGGGTCATTTTGGAGACATGCCTCTCAGCATTGATAAACCATTATGGGAATTACATGTACTGAAGGATCAAAACTGTCTAGTATTGAGAGTTAATCATTCTTTAGTTGATGGGGTATCTATAATGTCTTTGATCTTAACCATGTGTAGGAAAGTTGACCAGCCTGATGAATTACCTAGCATCCCTAAACACAACCCCAAAAGTAGTAGGATCAATATGTGTGAAATGATATGGAGATTTGTAATGAAGATATGGTTAACTATTGTTTATTTAATGGGTTTCTCACTTAGATGTTTGTTTATGAAAGATGCTAAAAGCAAGATTAGTGGTGGACATGGTGTTGAACTATGGCCCAGGAGGCTTGCTACTGCTACGTTCAAGTTAGACGACATGAAATCTGTCAAGAATGCCGTCCTTAACGCTGTTAGTATTATCTGTCTCCCTCCATCTTTTAGTGTGTTTTCACCGTCATTTAGTTTTCAGAATGTGTATAAATTTATTTGGCAGACAATCAATGACGTTCTTATCGGAGTTGTTACATCTGGATTATCACGATACTTGGATTACCATCGAACCCCGAACTCAAGTAACTATCAAATTTATTTCCCGCTCAGAAAGCTAATTACACCTTGGACTCTCGAGCAATTTAATTAATGCTGATTTTTTTTTTGATCTGCTGCTAGAGTTTGATCTGAGCTAATTCTTAAAGAATTATTTGTTTAGCACCCAAACAGGGACTTCAAATCTCGGGAATGGCAATGGTTAACCTTAGAGAACCGCGTGGTTTGCAGGTCCAAAACATTAACGACTTCAAACTCTTTCTTATTGCATAATTCTGGCTGGCCTGCTATATATAATAGTGCACTAGTAGCAGACTTCTTTCTAAAGAAGATGCACGGTACAACCCTTTCATCGAAGTGATGTTAGCATAATCACCTTAATTACTTGCATCTATTTTAAGGAGTTACCTGATAATATTTCTCATATAAACGTCTCATATAAATTTACAGGATATGGAAAATTTGGTGAAGAGCAGTTCGGTGACAAGTTGGTGGGGTAACATATTCGGATACATTTTACTCCCAATTTATCCCCATAAAAGTGTTGGTAACAATCCGCTTCGATATGTCATGAACGCCAAAGAAATACTTGACAAGAAGAAACTATCGTATGAAGCTCATTTAACTTACGCAATTACTAAATCAGCAATGTCACTTTTGGGTCCCAAGGTTGATAAACTACTAATCAAGTGATCAGATTCTGAACCATCCGGAATGTACGAGTGATCAGATTTTATTGTGTGTTGCAGGTCACGTATTTGCTCACCAACAGGGTTGTTTGCAATACAAGTTTTACGATAACCAATGTCGGTGGTCCGCAAGAAGAGGTTATGTTTGGAGGAAATCCAGTAACTTCACTACGAGCAACTTCCTCAAGTTTACCCCATGTAAGCAGCTTTTTCCTTTTCAATGATGATTTGTTTCAGCGGTTCATGGATTCTAAGTAATTAAACTACAGGCACTCACAATGCATATGATAAGTTACGCTGGAAAAGCAGAAATGCAAATTCTTGTGGCTAAAGACATTATACCAGACCCTCAGTTCCTCACTAAGTGTTTTGAAGATGCATTGCTTGAAATGAAGGAGGCTTCTACTGCTTCTGTTAAGACATGATCAGAAATTCTAAAGTACTGGTGTTGTACTCCTCTTGCTGAAACTACTCGTGATAAGCGTGTATCTTTTTTCTTTTTTTGGTTAACAAGATTGCTGAAGGGGGATACTAATTCATAGGAGACAAAAAATTCTTGGTATCCCCTTTGCTAATCGTGTTATTTTATTTCAGTTTGCTTGTATTAATAATTGATTTCGTGCAAATGAAAATATTTTATGCCTGTTCTCACCGTTGAATTAGATTTATAATTTTGTTCGCGGATGGCACGTCTCCGGTAGCATTGAAATGGCACGGGAAAAAACTAAGAACTTAATAATAAATTAATTAATGAGAATTTTAAGAAACGGCCACACTTTCATTATCCGGTTTAATAAAGTACCATCGTTTTTTTCTCAATATTAATTAAATGCCACAACTATTAGCTTTTCCGTCAGAACCCACAATCTTGGTCTTTTCTGTTAACTCGGTCAAAAGAATCTGTTACGATTTACATATTTACCCTTGAAAACATAATAATCACGGGTTCACCATCTTTATCACCGGCAAACAAAAACAAAAACAGAAAAGAAAAACTGCCTGCCTCTCTTCTAGTGCTGCTGCCCGTATAGGTCCTCCATGAATGAATTTAGAAGATTGTGAATGTTAAGAGGGGAAAATTGTTTGAGTGATGAATTAAGGAGACAAATTTGGTGATTGGGTTTAATTAAGATTTCTATTGTTGTTTCAATTTGATTGATGAAATTGGTGATTTCTTTTAGGGTTCTTAAATCGGAAGGAAGAAAATCCAGGGTTAGGTAATCGTTGGTGGTCATGGTAAGCTTTCAATTCGATATTCGCTAACATGAATGATATTTGTTAATTGGTAATTATTGTTACAGTCAGATTTTGATTTATGGGAAATTAGTCATGTACAGACGTGAATAGTAAGAAATGATCAGTTCAAAACTATAGTACATACTCGGATTTTGCGCAACAATCTCATGAACCATTGCTTATTAATTCTTTGTATGGATTTTTTTTTCCGTCTATTTCATCTTTATTCATTAGGATTATTTGTTGATTGATAAAAACAGTAGCAGTTGACACCCCTTCATTACCAGAAACAAGCTTGGAAGGTATTCGATAGAATTCCCAAGCCAGTTCGCTTTGTTCACCAACTTCAACTCCAACTATTTGCAGGGAGAAACAAGACCCGAATCTGTTTATCCTAGCTTGGTGATTCCAGTGGGTTTGATCAATCGAATTATAATAATTTGTTGGTTTTTTTTAATTTAATTTCTTTTGCAACAAGATAAACAGCAGCAGTGAATTGAGGAATGATTCAAAACTGAGTCGCCGTCACAACTCGGTCTTAAAACTGAGTCGCCGTCACAACTCGGTCCTAATAAGAATATTTTGGGGGTTTAATTGTCTTTTAACAGGTAGATTAACTGTCATGTGTGCACTAAAGACGGAAAAGTCAAACGAATGGCATTTTATTAATTTTGAAAAAAAAAAGTTACTTTCTTAAACATGAAACTGAAAGTGTGGCACTTTATTAAATTCTCTTAAATTAATTAAAAAAATTTAATGTGCAAGCATTTCATCATCATTTTGGCCCAAAAGGCCAAAAACTGAATATATCAATTACATGATCATTGGATAATTCTTAATACCCGATCTCTAAATTCATACCCAAAACTTGGTAGTCAAAAAATCAGTATATTAAATTACTGGTTTGAGGAGGGAGGTTTTCGTCTTGCTTTAATTCGGAACTCTGCTTCTCCGCTTCTATGTGTTCTTTGTAGCCTCCGTACAAGTAAGAAATGAAACCCCATAATGAGAGGAACAACGCAATACCCTTTTCAGATTTGAAACTCTCATTGTAGAATACGACAGATAGGATCTCCGTTATGGGTAGCATTACGGCAGCGATAATACCAGCAAGCAAAGATGTTGAACAAAATATAACTCCTGCTGTCCCGACGAAGTAAATCTACGACATAATGGCAATAGCTACTAGCACTACGTAATACTTGACCTCCCCGAGCTCATACTCTTTACCTTCTCTTAATATTTCCTAATTCAATTCGTATTAAATATTAACATCCAAACAAATTATCTGATCAAAAAAAAAAACGGTAAGAAAATCCTGAATAAGTTGATACCTTGTGATCATTGTTTACAATCATCCCAACAATGCAGAAAAGGGAAGCAAGCACAGCCATCACAATCTGCATTTCTATCACTAAACTGTAAGTTAAGGATTGCTTAGCTTTAATGTACACCAACTCCGCCACTGGGAACAACAATCCACTGATTACAGAAGCTCCAACCGTGAGAAAAAAACCCAACTGTTAAAAGCACAACTACATTTATAGAATACGGAGTGAATTTTTGCTTAACAAGAACATATGCGAAACCAGCCGTAAAGGCCAAATGAGTGGACATTATTAATGTAGATGTCAAGACGGGAAGAAGGGAAACACCATGAGTGTATAAGTAATCGTTTAACCCCAAGAGGAGACCGATAAAAGCGCTAGCAATTATCAGAGGCTGTGTAATGGTGAAAAAAAATTTCTCTGCCATTTTCAACACCGCCGCGGCGGCGATTGAAGATGTATGAAACCGAGAGAGGGAGGATTAGAATCGGCCAACCTGCACTTGCTAGCATACTCGCGAACCATATTCGCTTACCACCACGGACGAAGTAGAGACGGATTAGAAGCGGACCTCCAGTGGCACCAATTGCTAATAAGATGCAATTGAAGATCATAAGGTACTTTCTCCTGACAGTATCCATGTTGTTCCAAGTAATCAGTAATGCTTTAGAAGTTTAGTTCCTTCTGGTTGCAAACATTATAGTTTAGGTAGGTCTCCGGTGCATAATTTAATGTTTGAATGTCGATATTGCTACAGTTGCATTGCACGTTAGCAATTAATAAGATTTTAGCAGATTTGACAATCTAATATACCATTAACTAGATAACCACTTGCACGGTGAGGGGATCGAAATCCAAACTAATTATGACTAATCCTTCTAATCTCACTACTCATAGGAACGGGTGTAAACGGTCGTTTTTCATTTTTGTTTTAATTTTAAGAAATTAAAGACGACATCGATCTGTTTAGGTCGAGTTGATGGAGGAGTTTACAATAACTGGGGACTTTCAATTTTTGATTATCAAATCAATATTGTAAAAAATGACCTACTTGTATCCAATTTGATCGAATTGGAATGCTGTTGAAAAATACGTGACAGACGTAAAATGCATTTTCTGATCATACAGAAGGACTACCTTCGGTTATCCAATTATTTCATACAGACTTGGTCGTAAATAATCACCTAAAGCTTTAGGGTAGTGAATCTCACGTCTTGTCACGATGAATGCCAACCAAATATGAAGAAAATTAGAGAAAGCAAGTGGCATTACTCCCGGGCTGGTTGTGTGAACACATAAATTATGAAGGCGTCCACGTGTTCCCAAACAATAATCGCGTGAGCCGATAAACAATACGTAGAATAATGTAAATACAAAACGACACGGATCACGTTGACTCATCGACTCAGAGCTTTTGGACTCGTCCTTGTCTAGTCGTGAGGGATCGATTCAATTATTCTACACAGTTCCGAAGCATATATCACAAGACATAATAATGATAACAGAAAGTAAGTGCTGAAATGTAAATGAGACAATGATTTACGTGGTTCAGCACTAAGGCCTACGTCCACGGGGTTGAGGGTTTCACTATGTATGGAGATATTACAAAGATAGTTGAATGACTTTTAGGTGAATAACGATGCCATGGGGAATAGAAATCATACTTACTCTTCCTATTTCTTTTTCCTAAACTCTTCTCTAGTTTTTCTCTCAATTGGTCGACCCATTCTCTCTTGGTGGAGAGGGGTATTTATGGTAGTGGTACATGGGGTCCACCGTCAGAGGCCGTTGGAATCTTATCTTCTTGTTCTTTGTGTAGATCTCACTGGTATCCTCGTTTTGAACCGATGCCCCCAGCGGTTTATACTTGGTGACGATGAGTCGCCTCTTCCCCCTCCACGGGTTGGTTGACACGTATGCTAATCTAGGTTGTTTAATGCGGGTGGTTGGGTCGTCTGCACGCGCCAGCTAATTGCCTTTCACCCCTGTCACATCCGCGTCAGTTGGACCAACCCTTGTCGTTGATCTTGGATCCCTCTCGAGATGGAATAAAGTGAACTCTTGGGTGTTCTTCAGTGCTTCGCAGTAACCCTTTCCTTCAATGCTCCTCGATTCTCAGCCCTCAGATCCATCAGATGATGGTCTTATACTGATGAAACGTGTTGCTTGAGTATCTATGCATGGCATCATATCTCGATGCTCCAGGTTGTGTGTCCTCCACGTGTGTCTCTCTAGACACGTGGCGAGTGATGAGTTATGTGCATACAATTTGCCCCTGATCTTCTGACTGAGGCGTCAGTTGAAGTTAGAGGAAAATCGTCCTCACATATTCTTCATCTCTCTATAATAACTTCCCTTAGATTTTAGGGCACGTTTCCCACTCCTGGTAATAACTTCTCCTTGGATTATGGGCACGTTTCTCACTCTTGGTAATAACTTCTTCTTGGATTAAGGGACGTTTTCTATCTTCTTTAATGTTATAAATAGGAGAGAGAATGCTAAAAATTTGAAATAAATTTCATTCCCTCATTCTCTTGTCAGGTCATAATTCTTTCTCCTCTGAACCTTCTCATTCTTCTCTTCTTGTTTTCTAGCCATTAACTTCTGCTGGTGATATTGTGAGTAAGATCTTCCTAGGATTCTTCTAAGTTTGACGGTTGTTGTTGTTCATTGTCTCCTATCGCACGCTACCGCTCATAAGGCTTTTGATACAGGTATGAGATTATTTTTTCTTCGATCTCGATTGTTTGTTCATCTTCTGCTACTGTGTTCTTAGTTTTGTGATGAAGAACAAATATACAAAGTATACATACTTGCCCCTGTTCTTTATCACAAAACTTACGGATTCGTACTCGAAGATTTAAGCTTGTCCACGATGTTCCCAATTAAGTTAGGGTTTTTCGTTTTTGATGAATTTAGGGTTTTCAGTTGATATTTTTTGACGGTAGAAGTTTTGAAAAATTTCACGTTTTATGATCTTCATTTGCTTCTATGCTTGTATCTTTATCTTGTTTTTATGCTTCTTTGTAGATATGGCTGATCGTCAGCGGGCTCCCTATCAAACACCGCCACCGAGCCCTTATAGGTCTCCCCCACATAGAAGTCCTGATATATCTCCGCCGAAGGGTGCTTCGTCTAGGCCTTTGCAGTTAGACCCTCGTGCTCAGAGGACCTCATCTACTGCTGGTCCATGAGCTTCATCTGTCAAGAAAGGGGATCAGACGGAGGGTCCTCAGGGTTCTAGGTATGTCGTTAATCGCCCTGCTGCTTCTCAATGCTTTGTGCCAGCAAATACGCACACCCCTTCGCCTCATCGTACTGAGCCGCTGAACGCCCAACCTCTTCGTTCTATTGCTCCACCTACGATAACCCTACAGAAACCTACAGCTCCACCTTCTACCGTTCCTGTGAGAGGAAAATCTACTAAGGGTCCCGCATCGAAAGCTGATATATCAAAGAATCATCCTAGCAAAAGGAAAGCTTCAGATATGAGTCCCCGAAGAGACCTTCGCCGGATCCTGCTGGCGATTCGGACACTGCCCCACTTATACGAAGCGTCACATTTGGTAAAAAGAAGGTTACTTTCAAGTACGTAGATCTTGCAGCGTTCAAGGCGAAACATGAACTCGAAGCTTTTGATGTCAGGTTTTACGCTCCCGATGATGATCCACTTATGATCTGATTTCGAATAATCAATACGATGAGTTTCATCTGTTAACTACGGTGGGAGCCTTCGGAGCTGGCCTCATGTTGCCTTTATATAAGTCGGGAGATTCTTTCTACTATGCCGTCTTGGATCATCGTGAGGGTTCCACCCCTCACAGCCATTGCCGCTCGGTGGTGCAGCTGACTGGAAACTATCTTCGTACACTTAAGGAGTGTTATCACTATGAAAATATCTACTTTTAGCCACGCGCTATTTGCCACGGGTTCATACTAGTCGTGGCTATTGATGACATATAACCACGGCTTAGCCTGGAACGTGGCAGGGGGTCACTCATTTGCCACAGCTTGTAGAGTATTTGCTTCCGGCTGATAGTTTACTCGTACTTGTCATCTCCAGAGTAATCCATGGCGTTTTAGTCACGACATAGTAGGCCGTGAGAACTGACTATGTCGTGAGAACTGGTGGGCTCTTAGCCACGACATAGCATTCGACCCACGTTCTTAAATAAGATAACCTACCACTTCTCCTTCTTCCTCTCCTCTCAGGTCCCGTTACTATCGACCTAAAAACCAAAAAAAAAAAATGCATCTTTCTCTCCTTTCCCATGCGAAGAAAATGCCTAAATCTAAACGTCAATTCTTCATCTCCTACTCGATTGTTCCAACCCGACGAGAAAATCATTCCTACCTTTTATCAATCATTCGCTTTATAAATCCTAAATCGTGTTAACCAACTGAACCCTAAATACCATCAAAATTAAATCAAAACCGAAGCAATTGTTTTGAGTTTTCTCCTGCTTCTTTCTTTTTCTTCTTCTTCTTCTTCTTCAGCAAAACCTAGATAATGATTAGTCCTGTTACAAACCTAGATGCTAAAATTTCATAGGGTAAGGGATATCCCCAAATTTGTTTCCTTCTCTTGTAAATCTAAATTCTTTCAATTTATGTCTGGCAGTTTAATTTCTTGTTTATTATGATTTTGTAATTCAATTTTTGAAATTTAATCTGTCTTAATTTGATTTTTCCTTATTTATGGATATGGATTTCGTAATTACTTGAATTGATGATTTTTCCAGCTTCTATGATGATCTGAATTTCTTTGATCCTTTAATGAACCCATATTAATTACGGTGGATCTTGACTTGCAAATGCTCATAAAAATTTGATGGGATGACGATTTTGCGAAGACAGGCATGAACTTTTTTATTTTGGAAAACATTACATAACTCTGTATGATAGTCCTGATGCTTCCAATTTCTTGTATTGTAGGTTTTGGCTGAATCAATGACTTGGTGAGTAAGATTGGTGAATTGGTGGCTGATCCAAAATCACAATGAATACACTGAGAAACCCGACTTTTGATTGATGAAGTTATCCAGTCAGGTGTAGTTCCTCGTTTTGTTCAGTTTCTTCAGGGGGAGCAATTTCCATAACTTCAGGTGAATACTTGCTCTGAAATTGAGTTGGGTTTTCCCCTTTTTTTATATTGGAGTACAATTAATTAAGTAAATAATGGTTTAGTGAATTATTTTGGTTTTCCCCTTCTTTTGTATCCACTAATTTATCATGATTTTGATTTTAGAACAGTTTGAGGTGGCTTTGGCTCTTATGAACATTGCTTCTGGAATCTCAGAGAATACCAAAATGGTCATTGGGCAGGGAGCTATCCGAATCTTTGTGGCACTTCTCAGTTCCCCCCAGTAATGATGTTCGAGAACATGTAACTTGAGAATAAAGACATAAGGAGTGGAGTTTCTTTAATATTATTTCTTATTTTTATAACTTGGCATGATTTTTCTAATTTAAAGGATGAGATGAGGTGAAGTTACTTTCCATGTGTAATAAAATGGGGCTTAAGACTAACAATTTCTTGTATCTTTAAAAAAAAAATATCTAGGTTATGCGGGCACTTGGAAATGTTGTCGGTCATTCACCTAAATGCCGAGATCTTGTTAAATCAATTAAATGAGCATGCCAAACTTTCTATGCTGATAAATTCCACCTGGACTTTATCTATAATTTTGTCGGGTCAAGCCACAACCTTCCTTTGAACAGGTATGAGTCGCCAGTTACAACTACTGTTAGGTTGGTTTATGGTGTCCTGCTTGGCATCCCTAATAGAAACTAAATTTTCTTTGTTTTTCAATTCCTTGTGGAGACAAATCCAGGAATCCTGCACTCCCTGCTCTTAAGCGTCTTATTAACTCAACTGATGAAGAAGTACTTACAGATGCCTGCTGGGCTGTTTCTTATCTGACGGTACAAATGACTAAATTCAAGTTGTTATTGCAGTTGGTGCATGTCGCCGACTTGTTGATTTATCGATGTAGGTATCACTTCATTGTATTATGTTTCTTTTGCAGTCACCCATCTCCTACTGTACTCATTCCCGCCCTCCGCACTGTTGGCAATATTATTACTCGAGATGATCGTCAGACTCAGGTACCATCTTCCATCCTTATGAAATGTGACGAAATGTTGTATTTAAACTTTTTTTTTTTCATTTTTTGTTATGTTGGCTTATGTTTATTTTGTCCTCTATCTAGTGATATCATTGAACTTCAAGCACTTCTCTGCCTCATGAACATGTTGACATAACCAATAAAAGAATATAAAGAAAGAAGCTTGCTGGACTATCTCAAACATTACTGCTGGAAACAAGGACATAAAGGATTAGCTAACTTTTTCAAACATAATATAGTGTTACATTGTTTCAGAGCTTCAAGTGGTTTATTACGTTTTCATCGTTCTCCACATAACATATATTAGTTTCTTTTTTTGTTATTCAGGTGGGTGATATAATTGATTATGGTATGTACATAATTTACCACATATATTCTAAGGCTATGTCCTGGATGCTCTTTCCGACCAACGAGGTAGAGGTGGGTTTCCCTGGGTTCTTGTCAAGTGTTGTGGTTGAGGATTCGATCTTGTAGTAGTTTTGTAGGATGTTTATACAACACACACATCCTAAGTTATAGGGTTCACATATAGTGCTTGGTAGAAAAAGATGAATTTCTCTTATTTTTACTTTAAAATGCATGAGCACATGTACTCGTTTATGGCAGTATGACTGTATATTATTTTTATGTTTCGACCCACATACAATAATCTGGTCTTACTCATCTCTAATCTTCATTTTCATTATTACAGCTAATCTTCGACGTTATCCAGTTCCTATGCAGTTTGCAGGAAAGTAAAGTTTTTTCTGCTCCTTGACTTTCATTTATGAACATCTTCATTTTGATGAACACAGTACGTTTGTTTTTTTTAGTATTAGTGTATCACTTTGCATATATCAGTTTTTTAAAATCAGAGCTTCTTCTGAAGCTGTGGGACAACTAATGTGTCATGTTTTCTAACTGTTCATTCTCTACTGATATTATATCACTGGATCAGGATATCATGCACCTCTTGCTGGGAGGACAAGTAACTTCATACTTAAGAGAGATTATATTTCTGGAAACACATCCAAACTCCCGGGTAGACCAATCTGCAAGTGAAGAAATGTTACTTAATCCATCTGTTATAGTTTTATTTTTAACCTTCAACTATATCATTTGTTGGAAACTCAGCACTGAACTTGAATTTCTGTGGTGTTAAGATTTTCTGTGTTGCTTGAATGTAATAAATTTAGACCTTGTAATTCTTTTTTGAATGAATAAATGATGTTGTTGGAAAGATTGCAGTGTAATAAATATCATTTCCAGGTCAATCTGAAGTTGTTGACATCAAAATATTACAAGGGAAATGGCATTTTGTAACAAGATAACGGTAGCAAGTAGTTGAACCAATAGCCAAACTCTGGCATATATCGTAGCAAACTACCATAAACATGTGCATCCTAATTTGTAGTTGCAGGAAATCCTACACTACATCCCTCACAAGATTTCATTAACATTCAACTCATTTTTGGATTAACAATCTTAATTTTATTGATGAATCTTTGAACAATCCTATAAGAAAAGATAAAGGAATCAAGAATAACCAGTGCTCTAGATTTTCTCTCTCCTATTTACTTGCTTCTCAATCAAAAAAGATCTCCCTCTTTCCTTTACAACTGAATTGGCTATTTATAGGGAATTACATAGTGGATGACAGCTGATATGTCCATTATTTTCGGATATGGCCTGCGATATTCTCGCAACCTTACAAATGTTAATCTCGCAAACTCTCTAATTTTCGCAGGACCATCACATTTTTCTTATGATTTAGCTGACGTCGTTTATTATGTCATTATTGAAATTGTTCTGCGACACTGTTGTGTTGTGTTGTTGATAATTTCGCTGAGGCATTACTGCTGCGAGATTCTGATCCTACATCTTGCCTCTTCTCATATCTTCTCTGCGAAGTAGAGAACGATGTGAGAAATGCCGCAGTTGTTCATCTCTTCATATTCTGCATTTATCACACGTATCCTTTCTTCCATCTATTTCTTGACACGTCTTCTGTAACCGCTGCTTTTTAACCGCTCACGTCTTTTCGTATTAATGGTGTTTATCTCTTCGAGTAAAAAAATCTTCTCTATATATTCTTCTTACTCTTCTTTCCATTTTCTTTTTACTTTCTCTTCTCTTTTTATTCTCTCATCTCTGCAACTCTATTGTTCTTCCATAAATTCTAGCATTGAAACTTTTCTTCTTTCTTCTTCTTTTACTCTTTTTATTTTCTTCTTCATCTCCATATTGGTCCCTCTGTAGATCTTCACTGTTCGTAACTTTCTTAACTTTTACGAATTAATCTTCCTGCTGGTGTTTTCCATGGATTCATCGAGGTTAGTTTTCTTTTTTTTTCTTATGGGTTTTGCTGAAATTGATCTTGCTTACTGCTTTATTTGATGATGATGCTTATGTGATTCCCATACTGTTGTTATTTCAGCAAAAACGCCTCTAACACCAAATTTACGGTTCAGAACCCTAATATTCCCAAATCGCAGCATAAGATTGTTGTAAACAAAAGAAAGTCTGCGAATCAGAAGGTAGTAAGAAACATTATTCTTTTCTAATAACAATATTGTTGCCTCTGTTTCTTATCTGGATTGTAATTCGCAGGGTGATAAGGATGCCAACAAACCTCTCAAGAAATCTCGCCACCTTAAAACCGTTGAAACCTCTGTTCCATTCCACTTACTTATCTCTTCTAAATCTCCTGCGACATCTTCGCAAGTTAAACCATTATCTCCAATTCGCGAAAAGGCTGCCTCAGATTTCATTTCTTCAACTGACCTTTCAATGATTGAAACCCCCCTTATTAATCCTTCTGTGAATGAAACTTCTTCCTCCTATTGATAATGTTTCTCAACCTTCTATCATTGCCAGTTCTCTACCTGAGCCTCTTCCTTTTTCGAAAGAAACCGTGGAAGGAATAGATATTGCTTTCAAAGTTTTGTCTGAGGTCCTGGATGATGGCAAGAAGTCTCCCATTGATCCTGTCAAGTCTGGTATTTGCGAAATTCTGAGTAAGTATTTTGGCTCTGACAGAGCTGCTTCCGCAAACACTTTGGAAAAAGAGTGTAATGCTCTTCGTCTCGAAAATCAAAAGCTCCAGAATGTTTGCTGGATCGCGACAATCTTCGCAAGAAGAATGATGAACTGAGAGGTATGATTTCCTTATCTGTGTCTTCAATTTGCCTTTCTAATGATTTTATCCTTTCCATATTTAATTATCCTTGAAATCCCTCTTTCGCATGTTAAGCCTTAAACCAGAAACTAATAGAGATATCAATTTGAATCTGCTGTTGAAGAAGCCCGTGTTGATAAAGATTTTGATGGATCAATATAACCAATTAGATAACCTCTATTCATACTCTGTTGATCATATAAATAATCTTACCAATGAAAATACCCAATTAGTTCGGAGGCAAGATTTATTAAGTAATGAAATCTCGCCTCTCTTATTCTTTAACTAAAGCTAATCTAGGGATGGAATCTTTATCAGATGAGAATAAAACTCTATCTCAAGAGAAGCGAATTTGTTTAAATAAGATGGCGATATCTTCGCAACAACTTAGCATCCTTCAGAAAGTATGTGATGACCAAGAACAATCTCTTCGCTCTTTGAGAAATGAACTTAAAGAAGTAACAGAGTCATCTATCGCTGAAAGAGATACACTCATTCAAGGTAGAATAGCTTTAAGTGTAAAGGCGAATCAACTTAAAGAACAATATTCCAAATTAGAAGAATCTTATTCTCTTGCGAAGAAAAATGCCTTTCTTATTTCTAAAGAGAAAAATCTTCAGTCTCGACTTAAAGGTTTAGTTGGAGATAAATTTGATGATGCGATGGACCGTTGGGAGAATAGTTGTCTGACCTTGATTCAACACCTTATTTCGCAAAAGGAAGGTAGTCATAATAGTTTGACTGCCTTAACTATCTTTTCTTTGTCATATCTTTTTGAGTTCTTCATCTTACTGAAATTTTGTATTCTACTTTTCGCAGAGTCTGAGAAAAATCTTCATTCCTCCATTTCTGTTTTGGAGGCTAAATATGCCAAAATTCGCAAAGAAAATGCACTACTCGTCTCTGTCCTTACTGGTTCTCGCGACCGAGCAGAAAGAAGACTTGATTATCTTGCTTACTTTAAGGATATTCAAGATAGGAATCATCAGAGAGCACTTCTTCGTCAAGTTCATCTCCGGCTGAAGTCCTTGTAAATGATATTTTATTGTCCAAATCTCTTCCTCCTACATCAATCGAACCTTTGGAAGTAGATGATGATGAAATTCCTCGTCCTGCTGACAGTGATTATGATTATGAAAGTGGTGGAGAGAATAGTCTTTTGGAAGATGGAGAAGAGATCCCTTCTAAGGAAGCAACTGCTGGTGCTAATCAAGATGAAAACGAAAAAAAATCTCTTCTAAAGAAGTAATTGCTGGCGATAATCAAGGTGGCGGCGAAAAAGAAGTCCCTCAAAGGAATTATTGTTGGTGAAGATCAGAATCGAAATGAAGGAGGTTGGCGATAATGAGAACATTGGCGAAGAGCGTCCATTATCTCCTTCTACTGGAATTAATACTGAAGCATGAGCTTCTTATCTAGTTCTATCTTCTTGAATTGTTCATCTTTATTATTTTTGCGAATAATATTCTTCAACCAACTTTGGAATTAATTTTCCTTTTAGTATTTTGCTGGCGAGAAAGATAATGCCTCTTGTTTACTGATTCCCATACTTGCCTCTCATTATCTTTCTTGCGAGAAATGATCTGTTATGAATACTTATAAATATTTTGTTTTGTCATGTGGTCTTATTTTGCTTCCTAATTAAAGGTCTTATTATGCCACCTCTTGTCATTGCGACAAAATCGCAGGACGTCCTTGCACTTTCATGCAAAAACCCATTGATCTTGCCTTAACTTTTTCTTTTGTATTATGCCTCTTCAGGAATGTTGCGACAATATGATAGGCCTAAATATTCTTGCGAAAATAAAGCCCCATTACATTGCCGTCTTGCGACGAAATCGCAGGACGTCTTCGCACTTTCATGCGAAAACCCATTGATCTCGTCTTATCTTTTTCTAGTATTATTGCCTCTTCAGGATTGTTGCACAAATATGACAAGCCTTAATACCCTTGCGAGTAAAAAGCCTCATGACATTTGCGTCTTAAGACACTTATCAGCTCCCTAATGGAGGGTGCCGCCCTTATCTCCCCCTGGTTGCCCCTTCAAGGAGGCGTACTTCTACCATACAAGGTTAGCTCCTCCCATCCAGTCTTAACAACAACCAGTTGTTTTCGCAGCCTCTTATCCCTTTTACCTATAGGGTTTATGGTTACGAGACTGCACCCTAAGTGGGGTTTTCTTCGGGCCGAGTGCAGTATAAGCCAAGACTTGTCAAGAATGGCAAGGTACGCTCCAGACGCCCCTGGCACTCTTGACTCAACCGTGTACCTCGGCGCCTTGATCAGATTCTGCACTCCTTGGGAGAGTCCTTATTACCTTAGTCGCCCAACCTAAGTCATATGCTTAAGCTGAGAATCCAAGGTGCCTCTCCCGGATGGGCTTTATTGACCCCAAATCTCCATGACTCAGGTTCCGGTGGCGGTGTAGCCTTTCCCTGAGCCATGCAACAGGTACCCCCTTATATGACGTACTTTAGGTCTTACATTTGCCTCTTGCGAAATTTTATTCGCGAACTAGGGTGTACGCCATAAAGGTTCGCCCCTTTCTTTTATGTCATTGTTCTATGATTATCTCTGCGAAATTTTCGCGCATCATGATCTTGTTTCGATATGAATAATCTCGCAATTATTCTTTCAGAATCCATAACTTCTCAAAGCTTCTTACGGATAATATCTTTTTAAGTACAATTTGTTCCATGGTCTGTCAAGTCTATGACCAACATCTCTACCTTCTGGATCCATTAATTTATAAGCTCCTGTTCCAACTATCTCCTTAATGATGTAAGGTCCATCCCATTTTTTCGCTAATTTTCCACCATTTTCTCGCTGATATATTGGTGTCTATCGCAGAACTAAATCTCCTGGTTGGAATTCGTGTACTTTGACACGTTTATTATATTCTCGGGCTAATCTTCGCTGATAATTCTCCATATGTTGTAAAGCTCTTTCTCTTTTTTCGTCTAATTCATCAAGTTTGTTTGAGATCAAACCCGCACTAAGATTTTTCTCCCAAGCTTCTCTCTTTGTTGTCGGAATAACAACTTCTGTTGGTAACACCGCTTCAACTCCGTATGTTAAACAAAAAGGTGACATTCCAGTAGCTTCTCTTCTAGTTGTATTATAAGCCCATACTGCATTATGTACTTGTTCGCACCATGCTCTATTGTGTCCTTCTAATTTCTTCTTTAATAAATCTGCAATTGTTTTGTTTGTTCCCTCTGCCTGCCCATTAGCTTGTGGATACAAAGGAGTAGACTTTCTACATTTTATCTTAAATGCATTAAGTAACATTTCTATGTTTTTTCCTTCAAACTGTTTCCCATTATCAGATACCAACTGCGCAGGAATTCCGAATCTGCAAATGATATTTTCGAATATGAATGTAAAGATATCTTTGTCGCGAATGTGTTTTACAGCCTTCACTTCTGTCCACTTTGTGAAATAATCTGTTGCGACTATTAAGTATCTTCTTTGTCCAGATCCTGGTAAAAATGGCCCCACAATATCTAAGCCCCACTTTCCAAAAGGCCACACACTGGTTGAAGATGACAATGGTGCTCCAGGTGCATGTATTTTCTTTCCATGCCGCTGACAATCTTCGCAATGTCTTGATATTTTTTTTGCATCTTCGTGCATGTATGGCCAGTAATAGCCTTGCATTTTTGCTCTATGTGCCAAAGATCTTCCCCCGCTATGATTGCCAACATCTCCACTATGTAACATTTTTAGCACCTTTTCTCCTTCTTCTCGTGTCAGACATCTGAGTGATGGTCCATTAAAGGATTTTCGGTATAACATCCCATTTCTCAATTCATAATTTGTTGCACGGCTTTTTAACTTGTGTGCCTCAAGTCTATTTCTTGGTGTTTCTCCTTTCGCCAAATATGCATGAAGTTATGTTCTCCAATCCGTGATATTGTTCGTTTGTTCTTATTCTTCACCGTCTATTATCATCACGTTCACTTCTTCTTCTTCTTTATTGATTGATGGTGACAGAAGTGTTTGTATTTTTATGCATCTCGCAGTTGGATCTGTCATCATGCTTGAGATGAAAGCAAAAGCGTCTGCGAGTCTGTTATCCTTCCTTGAAATGTTCCTCCATTTTATTTTTGGGATTTTCGATGACAATTCTTCAACGAGCTTTTTGTATTTCTTCAAGGATGGTTCATTTGTAGTGTACTCTCCCTTTATTTGGCGAATAACTAGCTGCGAATCACTAGTGATCCTGGCATTTTCTAGTTTCATTTCTATTGCGAACTTTAAGGCATGTATCACAGCTTCATATTCCGTTTCTTTATTAGTGGATGCGAATTCCAATCTGAATGAAAAAGCCATCTTCACTCCTTCTGGCGAAATTAAAACAATTCCAACTCCATTGCCTTCTCCATTTGATGATCCATCTACCAATATCTCCCATCTATTTGGTTCTTTTAATAAGACTTTTGGATCTCCATGTTCTTCTTCTATATCCATCATTTCTTCTACCGCTTCATCTTCTTCTAAAGGAAATTCTGCCAAGAAAGCTGCAACAACTTGTGATTTTGGTGAAGACAAAATTTCATATTTAATATCAAAGTTGCCTACTTGTGCATTCCATCTCTCCACTCTTCCTGATCTTTTTGAATTCTTCATCACTGATTCAATTGGTACTTTTGTTAATTCCCTTATCTTGTGTGCTTGAAAATATATGCGGAGCTTAAATGATGCATAAACTAATGCTAATATTATCTTCTAAATCTTTGAGTAATTATTCTCGGCAATATTAAAAGTTTTGCTAATGTAATAGATGTGTTTCTACACTCCTGCGCCTATTCGCAATAATACAGCATTTAATGCATGCGACGTCGTCGCAAGATAGATTAATAATTCTTCTCCTGATTCTGCTTTTTATAAAATAGTTGTATTCATAAGATGTTCTTTGATCCCTTGAAAAGCTTTTTCGCATTCATCAGTCCATTTGAATTTCGCACCTTTCTTGAGTATATCGAAAAATACTTGCATTTGTCTGATGATCGCGAAATGAATCTCCCCAGCGAAGCTAAATTCAACTTCTGTACATCTTTTATTGTTGCTGGTGTTGGCATGTCAAGAACTGCTTGCACTTTTTCAGGATCAACCTGTATTCCTTCCTTTGATACAATGTAGCCTAAAAAATTTCCCGATGCAACTCCAATAGTACACTTCTCAGGATTCAGTTTAATGTTATACCGCCGCATTTGTTCAAAAATCTCCCTCAGGTCCTGTACATGGTCCTTGGCCTCTTTACTCTTTACTAACATGTCGTCCACGTATACTTCTAATGTTTTGTGTATCCATTTCGCGAACACCTTCTCTACCATTCTTTGGTATGTTGCTCCTGCATTTCGCAAACCAAATGGCATTTTCGTGTAACAATATAAACCTCTAGGGGCGAAAAAAGCAGTATGCTCTAGATCTTCTTCAGCGAGAGGGATCTGGTTATATCCTTTGTACCCATATAAAGATGATACCCTATCATTTACCGCTGCTGATTCCACCATTTGAGGAATATCTGGTAACGGAAAGCTATCTTTAGGGCAGCCTTTGTTTAAATCAGTGAAATCTATGCAAATTCTTATTCCTTTGTTTTTCTTTGGAACAATGACCATGTTCGCTATCCACTCTGGGTATTTAGGTTCTCTTATAATTCCTGCATCAAGCATTTTCTGTAGTTCTTCTTCTATCTGGGAATGGTAGGTTGTTGCGATTTTTATTATTCTTTGTTTAAATAGTCTCACATTCTTGTTAATCTCCAGCTTGTGACATGCAATTGATGGATCTATTCCCGGTATCTCATCCATGCTCCCTGCGAAAATGTCTTTATATTCTCGCAAAAGGTTAACAGTTCTTTCTTCTTCTTCTACATCCATCTTGGTTCCAATTCTCAATATTAGAGGTTCTTCTATAGTCCCAACGTTTACTTCTTTTGTTGGTTCTGCGACAGTGTAAATGGACTTGGGTTCTCTCATTGGTGTTGGTTCTTTTATTGTTTTCACAGGTCCTTCTCCTTCTTCCGAAATTTCGCTGGGTATTCCCCTGCCTTCTTTTGCCCTTATCGTGTACACTATGAATTCTTCTTCTTTCTTTGCCTCCTTTGCCAACTTTCTGCGAAATTGTTTCTTTTTTGCTCGTCCTTCATAATGCTTTACTTCAATTTGATGACATAATTTCGCATTGTCAACATCTCCTCTGATTTCACCTATTCCCTTTGGTGTGGGGAATTTAATACATTGATGCAACGTTGATACTACAGCTTTTATCGCATGTATCCATGGTCTTCCTAGAAAAATATTATATGGCGATTCCATATCTACCACGCATAATGTCACGTGTGTTTCGATCTCTCCTAGTGGAATTCGTACCACTATTTCTCCTTTAGGTTTTGTTGTGGATTTTACAAATCCATGAACAAGATATGTTGAATTGGACATTTCTTCATCTTTAAATCTCATTCCCCTGAACGCATGATAGAATATTATATCCACTGAACTTCCTGTATCGACTAAAGTTCTGTTCAATATCCATTCTTCCGTGGATTTTGTTGTTGTCCCCTTCTCTTTTTGCGTAATAGGTACTTTAATAACCAATGGAGATGTGTGGTTCAAATTTTCTTTTGGTATTTTTGCCGCCATGAATGTGACTTTTTGCTTTTCCCAATCTTTCAAGGGTGATGTCTTTTCTACCGCCATAACCTTCCTTCCTTCAAAATTTCGTTTATGTATTCTTCATTTGATGTTTTCATGGAATTCATTAACCATTGTTTTTGTTATCATATTACACTCCAATCTTTTATCATCTTCATTGATTCTAATCATTTTTCTTTTAACTGGTTCATTAATTTGTATAATCACTTTCTTGATTTGAACAACCTCAACAACAATCTTCAACTTTCAATCTTCAACCTCCCTGTTTCTAGCGCCATTATGTAGTTGCAGGAAATCCTACACTACACCCCCTCACAAGATTATATTAACATTAAACTCATTTTTGGATTAACAATCTTAATTTTATTGATGAATCTTTGAACAATCTTACAAGAAAATATAAAGGAATCAAGAATAACCACTGCTCTAGATTTTCTCTCTCCTATTTACTTGCTTCTCACTCAAAAAAGATCTCCCTCTTTCCTTTACAACTGAATTGGCTATTTATAGGGAATTACATAGTGGATGACATCTAATCTGTCCTTTATTTTCGGATATGGCCTGCGATATTCTCGCAACCTTACAAATTTTAATCTCGCAAACTCTCTAATTTTCGCAGGACCATCACATTTTTCTTATGATTTAGCTGACGTCGTTTATTATGTTATTTCTGAAATTGTTCTGCTACACTGTTGTGTTGTATTGTTGATAATTTCGCTGAGGCATTACTGCTGCGAGATTCTGATCCTACATAATTCTTAATCAGTCACGGATGTATCTGTGGAAAATGGCCTTCTACCAATAGAGACGACACAAAAACCGTGGCAATCGTCGTGGCAAATAGAATTATCCACTGGACTATTTGTTACGGGACGCTAGCCGTGGAAAGATATCTTTTGCCACGGATTTTTGATCAACTTCCACGGTCTTCTGGCGTGACTAAAACTTAGTATTTTTGTAGTGTATCTTCGGCGCAAAGAAGAAATGATGATGACCTGCTACACTCCTAATCCTGCTGAGAGACACTGGTATACTCCCAATAATTTAAATAATTCCTTCGGGGATTATGTTAATGGTAAGAACTGTAAACCATGGAGCATCGGCCTTCGAACCATTGCTGCTCCTCGTGGTGAGATTCGGCTCTTGAGTGAAGTAAGTGATTCAAAGCTGAAGTATGTTCCTGGTACCGAAGGGACTCCCCACAGGAAGATTTTTACTGCTTGTGAGCGGATAAAGCGTGATCATGACTATGAGTGGCGTGCCACCGTTATCGAGATTGTTGGTCCTTGGGCTTATGGCTGGGTGCCCGGTCCGCATGGATGGCGTCCCACTGCTGACAGTCAAGCTCGTGAGAGTGCCCCGACTCGTTATGGTAATTTCTGCCCTTGGCAGTTGAATTTTGAAGGCATGAATTTTGACTACGCCTACGATGCCGCTGATATGGATGAAGAAGAAAGTTCTGATGCCGCTCTTCCTTCAAAGAGTAATGTTGCTTCCAAGGTATGGCTTCTTGTTACACCGTATACTTGCCCCTTTTCTTCTTTGTTTGGATTTTTAATCAAAATAAGGAGGAAATAGTCGTCGTAATGATTCCATGTTATCTTTCTAGGTAACCAAAAAAAAAAGAAAATTGGGCCTCTTCAATCTTCCACTGCTGCGGCTGATGAAACAGAGGTTCTTGAGGAGGTTAACAGCCTCGTGAACGAAGAGTTCATAGTGGAAGACGAAGATCTGACTGATGACGAGGAACGTACTGATACTTCTCCTCCTAATCACGAGGATGGTCGGAATATTGATGATGATGTTGTTGAGGAGAATATTTCCCCTGGTGAAGGTGAAAATGTGGAAAAAGAGCCTGCCCCTGGAGGTAGTGGAGTTGTAGAGACAGAAGCTTCCCCTGGTGGAGGCGTCGGATTGACTTCTTCTGCGGAACCAATGGAAGAAAACGTTGGTCCTCCGCTATCTATTTTTGTCGCATGTCAAGAGTTCTCCTTTGGCAAGATCTATTCCGTGGGTGAGCCGATTGATATGGACGATACTTTGGGGCTTGCTTCAGAGTTTTCTCTACTTTCCCCAAACGATGATTGGGATGTTCTTGGTGAGACCGTTGGTAAGAAAAATATTGAGGCGGAAGAGAGTGCTGATGGCGAGGATGCAGATGCCCGTGCTAACAAGGAAACGGAGGCTGGGAGAAATCCCGAAGCTAAGAAGGACTCCGATGCTGGGAAGAATGTCGTTGCTACTGAGACTTCCGCTGGGGTTATTTCCGAGGATTTTCCACAATCCTTAATGCGTGATGGTGATGATGCCATCCTTGACTGGTTGAAGAAAAAGAACCTGATGTTCGTGCCCAATATTGCTCCAATAATCCCTGGTGAGAAGAATTCTGATGCTTTTACTCGCCAGATGATGCAACGATCTTCTGAAGGGAGAGTTGCGGAAGTGTGGGACAAGGACTTGAGGGCCACTTATTCTAGCCTTCTAGTTGATCCCCCGTCTACCGTTGCTGATATGATGGCCATAGCTTATGGATATCAGTATGGTTTTCCTCAACAACGGATGCTTGAGGTAAGCCATCGTAATTCCTCATAAATTGCATGTTGTTCTGTCGTGAGCACTTATAATCATTATCTACTTATTTGGAACGCAGGTGATGAGAAGCGAACATTGTAACCATACTCTGTATCAGTTTTTCAAGGCGAAATCCCTCAAGTTGGAGGCCAAGCTTCGTCATAGGGAGGAAAAATTGTCTGCCGCCGAGGCTGTTATCTCTGCTAGAGATAAAGAGATACTTGAACTAAGGAACCAGTTGAAGGGGAAAGAACAACTTGGATCCGAAGAGGAAAAGCTTTGTGTTCAACTTTCCATGGCTCGTAGTGAGTTGGAGAAGGCCTGTAACGATGCTTCGTCCTCTAAAGGTTTGTATTCTTATTCAACTTTCCCCTTCATCTCCCTTTCGTCTTCTTAGCATGCTGTCTGAGTCTCCCCGCCCTATCTTCAGCGGGTGATGTCAAAGAGTTAAAATGGCTTCAAAGTGAGAGGGCTCACCAAGCCTCTCGAATTCGGTAACTAGTGACGAATATTAAGGGTGAAGCTGAGAAGTGGGATGCCCGAGCTGATGAACATAACGGACTGGTTGCACGGCTTCGAGAAAGGCGGACAGATGGTTGATATGCAGAATAAGTATAACTCTGAGCGCCGCTTATTTAATGGTGCTTTTTTGTGGACTCGGGAAAATCTTCGTGAGGCCCATGAGAAAATTTCTCGCCTGGAAGCTAAAACAGCCGGCTTGGAAGAAGAGTTCCATCAAGCTCGATCCTCCCACGATCCTGAAGTCCGGGTATATATACAACGACTTGTTCGTGAGAGGGATGATGCCAGAGCTGAGGTTTTTTTACCTTAGAAATTCTTTGGCCGCTTCCCGGGACGATGTTGCTCCTTTAGTCGAGTATGAAAGAAGTATGGAAATGAATATGTAAAGGTTTAGTAAAGGGATAGAAGAGATAAACAATGAATTCAACCACCTTCGTCACTTGGACTCCATGAAGCATGTAGAGTTAGATGAGTGTCAATTTGCTCTCACGATCCTTAGATTGTATTATAAGAAGATATCAGATGAGTATGATTTCCTTGACGAAGCCCGGGACGCTGTAGTTAACGAATATGAAATACCTTCGGCCAATGTCGAAGGTATACATTTATTTGTTCGTGTGTGATTCTGTAGTTCCAGACTTCTAACCTTTGGTGTTATCTTTTTTCTCTACAGAGCTCGAGGGACAACTTCTCGCTGCAAATGAAAAACTTGAAAAAGCTCAATCTTCCTTAGTGCAGCATGAGAGCCAGACTACGTATTACAACGGCCTAGCAGGGTCTCGGGATGCAGCGGCTAAGGAGGCGGCTAAAGAAGTCAACCGACTGTCATCTTTATTTTCGCAGGATGAGCTGAAGAACACCGTTATTAGTTATAAGGCTTGCTTCCAGCTGACCGAAGAGATTAACAAGACTCTTGCACAGATTGAGCATGGCCTCCAGACAGATTATGGCATCGTCAAGAATTACCCTCGCCGTCGTATGCCTGAGCCATTAACTCACTCCTCGGGTCCTTCTTCGGGTGGAAGCGTACCTTCGTCGCAGAAACAAAACCCCGTAGGTCATGTTGAAATATCAAAAGGAAAATAGATTCCCTTGTTTGTCCTAGTAAGTTGATCTTTGTTGATTACTCGGCTTCGAGCCATTTTTTGATATGTCTTGTGTTTCTTGTGTACATTTCCCTATCTTGTAATCAACTTTTATGGAATAGATCATCATTTGCTTGAGTATGTACAGTTTAAATCTTACCTGCATTGTTAGTTTAGTTTGTTCTTTCCAGATAGAGGTAACTATAGTAAGAAGTGAACTTAGCAAAATGACAAAAAGTGTTTGGTAACGATGTCGAAAGTATGTACCTTCGTGATCGTCTTTGGACATGTCACCCCGCTGGCTAATCCTTGTCCAGAGGATTCCCAGACAGTGGGGGTCGGGGAAGCGTCCTAGGATATGTGGTGCGTTATAAGAATATTTACATGCACCCATTCCGCTGAACTACTTCCTTGTAAGTGGTTGGGTATATCTTTCTGTTGGATGCCTTCCCCATGGTCCTACACTTATAGACGCTGATAGGGAGTCCGGAGAGATTTTATATGACTAATTTCCCCAATAGTTTTTGCAAAAGTTCGTTCGTTTGATGGATAGGTTGAGGTCTGCTACGCCTCGTCCAGAGATAGAAACACGTCGAGCGGATACGCTGTCTTCTTCTTCTTCTGGTACCCTTCACGCAGGTGCAGAACTGCGCTGCCTTATAGATAGTATGGCTTGAGGTATTTAGCATTCCATGGGTGTCTGAGGAATTCTCCTTTTAGATTACGCAGTTAGTAGGATCCATTCCCGGCAATGTCGTGTATTATAAACGGTCTTCCCCATGATGGTGCTAACTTGCCCCATTTTTTATCTCGTTGGTATTGTGGTATGGTTCTCAGCACCCTCTGTCCTTCTACAAAGTTCATAATCCTAACCTTCTTGTTGTGTTCTCTGGCTAACCTTCGTTGGTAGTTTTCCATCCTTTGAAGTGTTGTCTCTCTTCTTTCTTCTAGATCATCGAGCCTTTCCAGCATCATATCTGTGGTGAGGTTCTTCTCTCAGGCTTCGGTTTTCGTAGTTGGCATGATTATTTCTGTCGGGATGACTGCTTCGGGCTTCGTATGTAAGGAGGAAAGGTGATTCACCTGTGGCAGATCTTCGTGTTGTTCGGTATGCCCATAGAAAGTTGTGTAATTGTTCGCACCATCGTCCTTTATGTTCTTCCAATTTCTTTTTGAGAATGAGACCAAGGATCTTGTTTGTAGCCTCGGCCTGGCCGTTACTCTGGGGGTAGATGGGGTTGATTTGTTCTTCCTTATTTTGAAAGTGTCGAAGAGCATATATATGTTTTTCCCCTGTAATTGCTTGCCATTGTCCGAGACAATTTCTGAGGGAATGCCGAACCTGCAAATGATGTTCTGAAAGATGAATGTGAACACATCCATGTATTGGATTCTAGCTAAGGATTTGGCCTCTACCCACTTGCTGAAGTAGTCTGTGGCTACGATCAAGAATCTTCTTTTACCTGATCCTTCGATAAAGGGGCCAATGATGTCTACACCCCACTTTGAAAATGGTCAGGTACTATCCACCGAATTCAACTTTGTGGCAGGAGCGTGAATTTTCTTAGCAAACCGATGGCATTCTTCGCATCTCCTGGACATCCTGGATGCGTCTCGGATCATCTGGGGCCAATAGTATCCCTGCATTTTTGCTTTATCCGCCAGTGATATCATTCTGATGTGGTTACCTGCGTCCCCGTAGTGGATGTCCTTCAAAATACGATGCCCCTCCTCTCTGGAAAGACATCGTAGCAGTGGTCCAAGAAAGGACTTCTTGTACAATATCCCATCACGAAGATCGTATCTCCCTGCCTTTGATTGTATTTTCCTAGCTTGCTTCAATTCTGTTGGCAACGTTCCTTCTTCAATATAACGGTGAATCTCGGCTCTCCAGTCTTCTTCATTGCTGAAGTACCCGTCTTCTTTTTCCCTTGTCATGATGTCGTCTTCGATGAAGTCTTCATCAATGTCTTCCCCCACATCATCGTCAGCAATGTCCTCCCCTACATCGTCTTCACGATTCGTAGCAAAGGACTGATGTGGGGTGATCGAAGGTTCATACACCCTTGATATTTTTATGGCTTTAACACTCTCATCTTTCAGCATGGATGATATGTATGCCAAGGCGTCGGCGTTCCTAAGATATTTTCTACATAGGTGTCGGAATTTGATGTTTGGTATCTGTTAGGCTAAGGTTTGGACCAAAGCCATGTATGCGGAAAGGGTGTCATCCTAGACATTGTACTCTAGCCCTATCTGTCGTATGACTAGTTGTGAATTACTTGTTAGTCGCACATCGGTTATTTCCATTTCTATTATTAAACGCAGAGCATGTACTACAGCTTCGTATTCTACGATGTTGTTGGTGTGCCCCTTAAATTCCAACCTCAGCGCATGCACAATCCTCTCCCCAGTGGGGGTAGTGATTACGATGCTGATGCCTGCTTCTTCTCTATTCCTTGATCCGTCTATGAAGACCTCCCATCGCCTTTGGCTTGAGGGTTCAAGGATGTCGATTGGGTCTTTGCCTTCGTCTGCTTCTGGCATGCCCCTTACTTCCTCGTCGTTATCCAGGGGTAGATCTGCAAGGAAATCTTCCAGGACTTGTGACTTTTGGGAGTGTTGGATTTCATGGATAATGTTGAACTGGTCCAGGTGAGTGTTCCACTTGGCTATCCTTCCCACTTTCCTAGCGCTCTTGAGAACAGCTTTCAACGGTGCTTTGCACGGACGCGAATATAGTGAGTCAAAAAATAAGTCCTCAACTTTTGGGTGGCCCATACTAGCGCCAAGATGAGCTTTTCGATCTTCGTATAATTTCTTTCTGCCGTATTGAGTGTCTTGCTGACATAGTAGATTGGTTGTTCTATCTTCGTGTTAGTTTTGACCAACACTGCGCTGACCGTATCCTCTGTAGATGTTATGTAAAGGGCCAAGACCTCATCGGGGTCAGGTTTTTGTAGGATTGGAATTGTTGCGAGATATTCTTTGATATTCTGGAAAGCTTCTTCGCATTCTGTGGTCCATTCAAACTTGCTTCCCTTTTTGAGGATATTGAAGAAATGCTTGCATTTGTCAGATGACCTGGCGATGAACCTGCCCAAAGCTGTTAGGGATTCGTTAAGCTTTTGAACTTCTTTCAGGTTCTTCGGAGATGGCATCTCCATGATAGCTTGTATCTTGGCTGGATCGACTTTGATGCCCCTTTTCGTTACTAAATATCCGAGGAACTTGCCTGATGTAACGCCGAATGTACATTTTTCCGGGTTTACTTTCATGTTGTGTTTCCTCATCGCTTCGAAAATATCCCTCAAGTCCTTATCGTGGTCTTTGCGCACCTTACTTTTGACAAGCATGTCATCGACATAGACTTCTAAGGTGTTCCCAATCCAAGGCTTGAAGATGGCATCAATCATCCTCTGGTATGTTGCCCCTGCGTTTCTAAATCCGAAGGGCATCCTTGTGTAACAATAGAGGCCGTGCGGGGTGTAGAATGTCGTGTGTTGTTGATCTTCTTCAGCAAGGGCTACTTGGTTGTAGCCAGAATATCCATCCATGAATGATAGTTCTTCGTATCCTTCGACAGCTTCAACCAGTTGATCGATGCTTGGGAGAGGGTAGCTATCCTTCGGACATGCTTTATTGAGGTTGGTGAAGTCTATACATATCCTTACTCCCCCATTCTTGTTTGATACTATGACCATGTTCGATATCCATGTAGGTATTTGACCTCCTTGATGAATCCTGCCTCTAACAATTTGCGGAGCTCTTTCTCAATTGCTTGGTGATGAGACTCAATAATGTTGTAGTAAAAAGGTTCGTTGAGGCTTGTGAAAGCAATGGATTTTCAGACTTATAAAACTTAAAAGTAAAGAAAACTTATTGCAAAATTGATTTCAAGATATTGGAAATAACCAAGACATTGATTCCATTATTACACATGAATAAATTATGGTAAATAATCCAAAACTCTAATTATCTTTTAAGTCCTTATTTCTTAATTCACATATAATCCGTCAAATTCTAAAAAATTAATTGTATCCCCTAAGCATAGATTATATAAACAAAGTATAACTATCTAATTGAATCACAACTAATGAAGAAAATTATGCAAACAATTAAAAACTCTGCAAAAGCGGTGATTGAGTGAATTATAAATTATAAATTAGAGGAAATAAATGATTACCAATTATTCATGCGTAAATAGCTTCCTCATTGCCTTGGTTGTGGGAGAATTTAGCCTCTCATCATGTTGGAAACACGCTCAAAGGTTGATTTCATTTATGATCAAAGATGGGTTTACAAATGATAAAAGTGTGAAAAAAATCAAGTTACAGAGCTGTCATTTTTCTGCTGCTGCTGAAGAACACGAAGAACATAAGACGCACACCCTTGTGTCGTTTATGCTACAGTGATTGCGAATGTTACCGAACAGTCTTAAAAGCTACAGTTTCAGCGACTCTCGCAAGACAGTCTTATTTGTTACAGTGACAGCGACAGTCAACATATATCGTTCTCTGTAACTTTAATTATTTTCACACTTTTATCATTTGTAAACCCATCTTTGAGCATAAATGAAATCAACTTTTGAGAGTGTTTCAACATGATGAGAGGCTAAATTCTCCAACAACCAAGGCAATGAGGAAGCTATTTACGCATGAATAATTGGTAATCATTTATTTCCTTTAATTTATAATTTATAATTCACTCAATCACCGTTTTTGCGGAGTTTTTAATTGTTTGCATAATTTTCTTCATTAGTTGTGATTCAATTAGATAGGTTATACTTTGTTTAGATAATCTATGCTTAGGGGATACAATTAATTTTTGAGAATTTGCCGGATTATATGTGAATTAAGAAATAAGGGACTTAAAAGACAATTAGAGTTTTGGATTATTTACCATAATTTATTCATGTGTAATAGTGGAATCAATGTCTTGGTTATTTCCAATATCTTGAAATCAATTTTGCAATAAGTTTTGTTTGTTTTAAAATTTTTATTAAGTCTAAAATTCATTGCCTTCACAAGTCTTAAAACCCTTTTATCATTATCTACAACAACTTTGAAAACACATCAAATTTTTGGCGCCGCCGACGCGGGCATGTCTTTAGAATAGAGTTTTTAGATTTTTTTTACGTTTTAATTTGTTTTTATTTTATTTGTTCTTCTTTACGTTTTTTGGGTTTTTGTCTTTTCCTTACAGATTTTAGAATTGGGAGTGAAAGAAAATTTTGCCAAAGCTTTGGGGAATACTTAAAGACTTGGAGTAAAAGACGAAGCGAAAGGAGCGAAAGAAGAATTTTTTTTTGTTTTTATTAAAAAAGATAGACATTTTATTTTGTTTTTATTTTATTTTTTTATTATTTTTTTAGACTTTCCTTTTCTTTTGGACTTTGGACTTGGACATTTGGACATTCTTTTATTTTAAAACCCTACGGAAGGGTAGTATTAAATATTAAACTGTTTGCAGAGAAGGACGGTGATTACGATATCACCTCGGCCCCTCGAGTTCGTACACGACATTGGAGTTGTGGCCCGAGTCGACTTCAGCGGTTCATCACCCGTTTGGAACGGGAGGTAAGTTTGTCGAAACACTCGCGAATCCCCTGTCAGCGAGTTATTGTATTCCTTCGTTTGCATTTATGCTGAGGACTTGAAAATGGCTGCTTTAATTTCCTAGTAAAGGGCAAGGACTGGCCATACAAGATAAGGGTTCGGATTTCATCACCGTTCTCTTCTTGCCCGCCTTAGGAAAATAAAACCAAACGCGAACCTAAACCTAAAACTTGGAATATAACGAGACCTATAGGTTAACGAGCTTAATAGGAAAGTCGTTCGAAAAATATTGGTTACTCTTTTGAGCATAATTCGAAGTTCATTATGGTTTCTGTGAGTTGAATGCGTGACTGCGCCGCCTTGGAATGCGGTGAGGCCTTGGGTATCAAAGCTCTACGCATCTTCCCTCGCCTCTATTCAACTTACTTTGACTCGGATTGATTCCAGAGGGGTTTGCTCAAATTGTAACGAATTCCCATTCAAAGGATTAGAAGCTGGTCTAGAAACAATTTAAGTGGAGCCATCATGCTTTTTGTTTGCTAGAAATCAGTAGGTTTGCTGTGGTGGAGTCAGCCTTGTTTGTGTTTGCATAGAACTTCCCTTCCTTTTAGGACTTTTCTTTTTCTTTTGTTTTTCTAGTGTATGCCCGAGGTTATCAGAGAGCGGGCTTGGAAAAGAAACACTCTAAGTCGTTTGATTAGTGATAAACCTAGTAGTTCTTCTTGTGAAGGCGGGGAGCTCGAAGACTCTTCTTTTGAGAGCCCCGTTTTTGGAAACTTCAGTTTTGAAAATCTGTCTCTTCGTGAGGAAGGTACCCCTAGTACTTCAGCTGTGCCAGCCATGGCAACTTTGAAAGATTACATGTTCCCAACTAGGACCAACCGAGCTTCGTGCATTAAATTGCCAGCCAGTACGTGATAGACGCATTTTTGTGTCTAATTTGATCTCAATACTATATATTGTTGGCACTCGATTTTGTACTAATTTTGGTATTTTATGTGTTTGTAGGCATTTTTGGAAAATAAGCATTTTTGGAAAATTCGGCTCGAAAAGTTGATATAGGCACCCGCCGGAGGGTACATGTTATTCGTACTCTCAGTTTTGGATAAGGGGCATATTGTTTGTTGTTTACACCCCATTAGGCAAGTACTAAAGGGACACCCATATAGGATTAGGGGGAGGTCATCTTCTTTAATTTAAAATTCAAAAGTGGCGGGAAAATTTCATCTCACCGACCAGAATTAGGGTTCGGATTTTTGGAGGTTTTGGAGGAGATTCAATCGTCGTAATTGGTTTCAGTGGACCTTTTTGGGCTTAACAGGGATGGTATAGGCCTTCAAATCAACAAACTTGGGTTGGATAATCCGGTGTTGGGTGAAACAGGGAGAGAGTTATTTTTTGGGTTTTGGTTTTGAAGTATAGTTGGCAGTTGCATGGAGATTTGGACATTGTGTATCTTGTTTGATTCTATTTGATCTTGCGAAATATTTTGGACTTAGCCAGCTCAGAAGACGCGTGTGAAAAAATAAAAGGATATACACTCGGCAAGACGGAGGTCGAATTATTCTCGGAAAGTTTTAATGTGGCTGCTGCAAGTTTAACGTTATCTGAGACGTGTACACATCTAGTTGAACCGTGTTGTATTGGTTGAGCTGAAGAATAACGCGTGCAGAGGTGAATTACACCCGTGGTTGGCTAAAAAATAGATAAAGAAGGAAAATATTTCCGAGAAATAAAAGAAGATTATTGGGAATTATGACGAAGATTTTCTGGATGATGCGGGTACATAAAGGGTTCTGGGATGTCTTAGAGATGAGATGGAGAGTTGGGGGAGAGAGAGAGAACACAACAGAGACGAAAAAATCAGAGTTTCAGAAACCTCCATTGTTGCTGCTGCACCAAGAACACGAAGAACATAAGAGCCACACTGAGCAGTCCTATTTTGCTACAAATTTTGCGACACATCGGAAGCAATCTTATTTCGCTACAGTTATTACGACATAGCGACATCAGTCTTAGAGCAACAGTATCAGTGGCACATATTGTGGGTCATTCTGGTTTGTAACAAATATAATTGTTACAAACCCGGTTTTAATTGTTGTTCCTCCATTTTCATCCTTGTAAGCACCTTTTTGAGCAACGAAAAATTCCTTTGAGTGTGTTTTCACCATGAGAAGCTAAACCCCACCACCGGGACCATGGAGGAAGCAACTTTTCATGATTGTGGTAAATGAATTAATTCTTTTATTGACTTTTTGCATAGATTTAATTGTTTTATGATTTCTATTAATTACTTGTTATTTTGTTAGATGCCGCACGCTTAGTTTTAATTACTTCAGATGCGCCATGCTTTTAACTTACAAATAATATTTTACGAAATCTATTTTTGGCAAAGAACTAGAGTCACAACTTCTTTTGTTTGAGCTTTATTGTCTAGAAGTAATGACTGAACCACAACAATATGAAAAGTAGTGAAATCCCGAGTCCCGGTCTCTCTTCATCCTGTGACAAATTTTGTATATATATTTTTCCTTATTTTCTTTATTAAGTATTAAAACAAATTCTCAACAAATCTGAGTGAATGAATCATCTTACTACAACTCAATTGAAAATCACACCAGTATGGATAATTTCGAGATAAAACCTAGTATTCTTCAGATGATCCCTATGTTCTTAGAAAAAGATGATGAGAACCCTTATTTTCATATTAGGGACTTTGAGGAAATTTGTGGGACAGTTAGAATAAAAGACCTCACTGATGAAGTTTTGAAACTTAAGATGTTTCCCTTTTCCTTGAGAGATAAAGCCAAGACCTGGCTGAACAACCTACCACCTGAGTCCATTGAAACATGGCAGGAACTTGTTGCTGCTTTCCATATGAAATTCTACCCTAAGCATAAAACTGCAGTTGTTAGGCAGAAAATTAGTGCTAGTGTGCAACAAGAGGGAGAGTCTCTTTATAGGTTTTTAGAGAGATTCAATGATCTCCTATCCCAGTGTCCTCACCATGGAATTGATAAGATGAAACTTGTTGAGATTATTTATAATGGTTTAGACTATTCGACCAAAGCCATGGTCGAGTCTATGTGCGCTGGTGAGTTCACCAGTAAAAATGCTGATGATGCTTTTACCTTCTTAGGAGCTATTGATGAAAAATCCCAACAGTGGGAGTCTTGTGTTGAACCCCCTAAAAGACTCTTGGTCAATAAAAGTAGCACCAATGTGGTAGATACAAGCTTCGAGTCAGATGCTAAGTTTGCTGCTTTGTCTAGAAGGTTAGAAGCTTTGGAATTGAATCATCCTAATTATAGGTCTCTTGTTGAACCTGATGATAGGATTAGATCTGCTCAAGTCTCTAGTTGTGGAGTAGAGCCCAATAACTCGTTTTGGAAAGTTCATGTTAGTGAAGAACAATCCCATGTTGTCTATAACAACGCTAGGTTTGAGAACCGTCAGAAGTTTGACCCATACTCAGAAACCTACAACCCTGGTTGGAGAAACCATCCTAATTTTTCTTGGTCTAAGGGCCAGAATCAAGGTCAGTCTAGTAATTCTCAGCCTCCCCCAGGTTTTGGTTATGCTAAGAACTCTTCAGGTCAACCCCAGTTTCAGAACCCTTCGGATAAAAAGATCATAAGTTTAGAAGACACTCTAGCCTAGTTTATTAAAAACTCTGATAAGATCAACCTAATGGTTTCTCAAGGGATAGAAGAAAGTAAAAATATAGGTTATGCTAACTCCCAAGCTATTTCTGAGTTAAAAAACCATGTTAGTCAGATAAATGAATCTTTGAGGGAAAAAGGTAAGTTTCCTAGTCAAACTCAACCCAATCCTAAAGCAGAGAAATCGTACAATCATGTGAACTCTATTACAACCCTTAGGAGTGGAAAGAAAGTTGACAATAAGGTTGCTGAGCCCGGCTTATAGTGAACATGCTATAGTTCACCCTTCTGATCCAGAAAATGAGGAGACCGTAAAGAGACCAATGGGGGTCATGCTGAGCCCGGCTTTGTTCCCAGAGCCCCGTTTCCCCAGCTTCTAGTTCCAACTAAGAGCGAGTCGAACTTTAATGATATATTGGAGGTTTTTAAGCAGGTTATTATCAACCTACCATTGTTGGATGCGATTAAGCAGATTCCCGCTTATGCTAAGTTTCTTAAGGACTTGTGTACACGAAAGCGTAAGCTTAGTGTCCAAAAGAAAGCCTTCCTAGCTAGTCACGTGAGTTCCATTATTCAGAATACCAGTACTCCTAAGTATAAAGACCCAGGGTCCCCTACCATTTCTTGCACAATAGGTAAATACCGTGTTGATAAAGCTTTGCTTGACTTAGGAGCCAGTGTGAATTTACTTCCATACCATGTGTACCTCAAGCTAGGACTTGGTGATATGAAACCTACCTAGATGACACTTCAGTTAGCTGATAGTTCCGTTAAAATTCCTCGTGGTGTGATCGAGGATGTTCTTATTGAGGTCGACAAGTTTATTTATCCAGTGGATTTTTTTATCCTAGATACCCAACCTGTCCCTGACCCAGAGAACCAGATACCAGTAATTTTAGGTCGCCCATTTTTAGCAACATCCAATGCGATCATTAATTGTCGAACTGGTATTATGAACTTGTCTTTTGGTAATATGACTATTGAGATGAATGTCTTTCATATTAGTAAGTTACCCTCTGAACTAGATGACTCGAGCATAGAAGAGGTAAACATGATAGGAACATTAATTGAGGAGTCATTACCAAACACTTTGTTAGAAGATCCGTTAGAGAAATGCCTAGCTCACTTTGGGATTGATTTCGATGATGATAATGTGATTAATGAGGTGAATGCTTTGTTAGATTCAACCCCTTTGTTAGACATTTGTAACGGATGGAAACCTAAGTTCGAACCACTACCAGTTTCTAAGTCTACCCTCGTTCCTTCGTTAGAAGATCCTCCTAAGTTGGACCTAAAACCATTGCCAGATACCCTGAAGTATGTGTTTTTAGGCCCGTCTGAGACTTTACCTGTGATTGTTGCTTCCGACTTGGATAGTGATCAGGAAAGTAGGCTAGTGACCGTCCTTCAAAATAACAAGGAAGCTTTAGGGTGGACCATAGCAGACATTAAGGGTATAAATCCTACTGTTTGTATGCATCAGATCTATTTAGAGGAAGATACCAAACCTTCTAGGGAGATGCAACGAAGACTAAAACATAATATGAATGAAGTAGTTCGAACCGAGCTTCTTAAGCTGTTAGATGCAGGCATTATCTACCCCATTTCAGACAGTAAGTGGGTCAGCCCCGTTCAGGTTGTTCCCAAGAAATCCGGTATTACTGTAGTCCAGAATGATAACAATGAGTTAATCCTGACTCGAGTGACCACGGGTTGGCGTGTTTGTATTGACTATAGGAAATTGAACAAGGTCACTAGGAAGGACCACTTTCCACTTCCCTTTATCGACCAAATGCTAGAGAGATTAGCTGGACATAGTCATTACTGTTTTCTAGATGGCTACTCAGGCTACAATCAGATCGTTATTGCCCCAGAAGACCAAGAAAAAACTACTTTTACCTGTCCCTTTGGTACCTTTGCGTATAGACGCATGCCTTTCGGGCTATGTAACTCCCCTGCGACTTTTCAGCGTTGCATGATGAACATATTTTCCGATATGGTAGAAAGTTTTTAGAGGTCTTTATGGATGATTTTTCAGTATTTGGTTCGTCTTTCGATGAGTGCTTGCATCATTTGTCATTAGTGTTGACTAGGTGTAAGGAAAAGAATCTAGTGCTTAATTGGGAGAAATGTCATTTCATGGTTCGATCAGGAATTGTCTTAGGGCATATCGTATCTTCTAAGGGTATAGAGGTAGATAAAGCCAAAGTTGACCTTATCAAGACTTTACAGGTCCTAAAAACCATAAGAGATATTAGGTCATTCTTAGGGCATGTTGTTTTTTATCGTCGATGCATTAAGGATTTTAGCTTGATTTCTATACCTCTTTGCAATTTGCTTGCAAAAGATGTTAAATTTGTCTTTGATGATGCTTGTTTAGAGGCTTTTGAGAAGCTTAGGACTTTACTCACTATCGCCCCCATAGTCCAGGCACCCAACTGGAACCTACCCTTTGAGATCATGTGTGATGCTTCAGATTGTGATATTGGCGTTGTGCTAGGTCAGCGAGAAAACGAATTACTTCATGTGATTTACTATGCTAGCAAAACTCTGAATGATGCCCAGTTGAAATATACCACTACCGAGAAGGAACTGTTAGCCATTGTGTTTGCCTTAGACAAGTTTAGACCCTATCTCTTAGGATCTAAGATCGTCATATATACTGATCATGCTGCTTTGAAATATCTTTTGTCTATGATGGATACGAAACCTAGATTGATTAGGTGGATACTTACAAGAGTTTTCTCCAGACATTAGATACAAAAAGGGTGCCGAAAATGTAGTAGCAGACCACTTGTCTAGGCTAGTTGTTGATTCCCCGAAGGGATAGTTTTCCTGATGAACAACTTCTCTTTGTTACCCAAGCACCTTGGTATGCGAATATAGTGAATTATCTTGTTACTAGTCGAATGCCCCAACATTGGGGTAAACAAGATCGTTCTAGGTTTTTAGCCGAGGTTAAGCACTTCTTTTGGGATGATCCTTCTTTGTTTAAGTATTTTCCAGACCAGATTATTAGGAGATGTATACCTGAGAGTGACCAGTACAGTATTATTTCCTTTTGTCATGATCATGCTTGTGGAGGTCACTTTAGTGCTAAGAAGACTCCTGCTAAGATATTGCAGTGTGGATTCTATTGGCCTTCGTTGTTTAAAGACTCCCATAGTTACTATGTTACTTGTGAGCGTTGCCAGAAAATAAGAACCATTTACCGTAAGAACATGATGCCCTTGAACCCTATTTTAGTTGTTGAGGTCTTTGATGTGTGGGGTATTGACTTTATGGGTCTGTTTCCTAATTATTTTGGTAACCTATACATCCTTGTCGCCGTAGACTATGTCTCTAAGTGGATTGAGGCGGTTGCGTGTAAAACCAATGACCATAGGGTTGTGATTGAGTTCTTGAAAAATAATATACTTAGACGTTTTGGTACACCGCGAGCTATAATTAGTGATGGAGGGTCGCACTTTTTTAATGGACCTTTTAGGCTTCTGATGAAGAAATATGGTATTACACATAAGGTAGCTACCCCGTATCATCCGCAGACTAGTGGTCAGGTAGAGGTTTCCAATAGGGAGATAAAACGTATATTAGAGAAAACAGTTAATCCTAATCGGAAAGACTGGTCGTATAGGCTTACTGATGCCTTATGGGCTTACCGCACTAGGTTTAATACCCCCATTGGAATGTCGCCTTATCTTCTTGTTTATGGCAAGGAATGTCATTTACCTGTTGAGTTAGAACATAGAGCTTATTGGGCTGTTAAGCAACTAAATTTTTCACTTGACAAGGCAGGAGCCCATAGGAAACTCCAGCTCAATGAGTTGGACGAGATTCGTATAGATGCTTACGATAGTGCGAAGGAGTATAAGAACAAAATGAAACTTGTGCATGATAGAAATATTTTACGGAAGTCATTTTCTCCAGGTCAAAAAGTTCTTCTGTATGATACCCGTTTACATCTTTTCCCTGGGAAGTTACGTTCTCGGTGGACGGGTCCTTTTATTGTTCGCACAGTCTTTCCTCATGGAGCTGTTGAAATTGAGACACCGGATGGTAGTAGTTCTTCGAAGGTTAACGGTCAGAGATTGAAACCCTTTTTAGAGCCCTTTCCTACAGGTGATGTTGAGGAGGTCCCTCTGGAGGACCCTGTTTACCCTTGATTGACCATCGAGGAAGTTGTATGTTGTATATTAGTTTTTGATTTTCTTCACCCAGGTACTATATTTCCAACTTCTCCTAGTGTTATTTTACTTTTGGTATTGCTCTTTCATTAGAAACATTGAGGACAATGTTGGATTTAAGTTTGGGGGTGGGGAAGAACTTTTTAGTTGCACTTTTGAAACTTCTAGCGTCACATGGTATCCGGTTAGCTAAGTTTACATACTGTTTCTCACCGAAAAGATAGAAATTGTAATGCTAGGGATAACAACCTTTTGAGACATTAGAGAAAAAGACATTGAGATCCTTGAAATTCAGGAGAGAACTTGTTCCTTTTAGAGGGTAACCGTGATGGACCTAACCATACATGATGGAAAGGCAAGTAGGTCAGGAAATGCCAGAAAGACAAAGCAACCTCACAATGTAGTCTTAGTTACTGGATTGCGACTCTCTCTCAGTAGAAGCTTATCATCATCAACAAGCGGAGCGACATCAAAATCTATGAAGAAAGTTGAAGACGTTTTAGGTTTAGAAGCAACAATAGAAAAGAATAATTCAAAAATCAAAGTTGAAGTTATAAGAGCAAATGATATAAGTTGTTAGAATTCATGATACCAAGACATCACAAGTTGCGAAGATCCAAGTTTTGAAAGTCCTTCTCTCACGGCCATGTAAATTGTTGTCTTGTAATTTTTGTTTCCAAAAAAAAAAAAAAAATTAAAAAAAAAATTAAAAATTAAAAAAAAATAAAAAAATCATCATTTCGTTCGTTTTGTTCTATAATTAGTTCTTTGTTCAATAAGGCCATATGGAAGTAGAAATTTTTAAGTCAAGCAAGAAATCGAAGAGAAGAATTAATTGTCAAGGTTCTATGAGGTTCGAGAGTTTATCATCAACAGTTGAAGACCGAAGAAGACGTTTTTTCTACTGAGCACTATGAGAGAGTCGAAGAAAGATGCATTTTGGTTGCCTTGTTAGTCCGCTTTCAATCTGGCACAAGATATTTCTAGCACTGGTTTAAATCATCACATGTAATTAGTCCAGTTGTGTAGCAGATGTCCCTCTCATCTTTATCTCTCTCCTAATTTTATCCAGCTGTACATCAACGAACGCATCTTACAATGTTTATCTAGCTGTGTAGCGGATATCTCTTTATCTAGCAGTGTTGCGGATGTGTCTCCCCTTTTCTTTAGTCAGCTTTAGAGCTGGCACCTTTAATTTCTCTAGCATTCTAGTTACTTGGAGATAGGTTGAGAATATATATGTCCTCGTAGATCTTTGGATACTTGTGACCAAGTAGAAGTCATGGTTTTGTGGGTACACCTCTGGTAAACCCTCCCGAGATTAACTCGATTTTATTTTTATTAGTTTTTCTCGAGGACTAGCAAATAATAAGTTTTGGGGTATTTGATAGACACATTTTTGTGTCTAAAAATTGTACTCAATGTCTCTATTGTTAGTGCTCGATTTTTGATGCTTTGTGTCTTTGTAGGTGTTTTTGGAGAAATACACTTGTGTGAAAAAAGTTGCTCAAAAAGTGCTATTTGGACCCCCAGAGAAAAGTACTAAAGGTACCCTCATTTTGGATAAGGGCACCCCCAGAGCAGCCGGTGTTAAAGGCACCCGAAAAATGGATTCAAGGCACTTCTTCTTCATTTTTTGAAAACTGAAATTGGCGGGAAAATAGTCACAGTTGCTGGCAGAATTTTCGATCGAATTTCGGACGTGATTTAGTGAGATTCAACCCCTGAAACTTAGTGGGTAGACGTGATATGTCATAACAAAGCTGGTATGGGTGTTTGTTTCGATCGAATTTGGCTGGATAACTCGCAAGAAGAAAACAGGGCAAGCCACGTCTGGGAAAGATACTCGGGATTTTTGTGCCATGTTGAGGAGATTTCGTGAGGATATTACATGTATAACTGCTACTGGTATTAGGTAGAAACGTGCTGGAGAAATTCCGTGTACAACAGGCGCATGAGAAATCAAATCAGGGAAGAAAATATTCCCGAGAATATATTTCTTCACTGCCGAGTAATGGATAATTATGTGAAGTTATTCTGGAGATATTGTTGTTTCTGGGTTATAAATAGGTGATGGGATATCAGTAAGGGGAGGATAGTTTGGGAGAGAGATAGAGCACCAGAAAGTCGAAAAAAATCAAGTTACAGAGCTGCCATTTTTCTGCTGCTGCTGAAGAACACGAAGAACATAAGACGCACACCCTTGTGTCGTTTATGCTACAGTGATTGCGACTGTTACCGAAGAGTCCTAAAAGCTGCAGTTTCAGCGACTGTCGCAAGACAGTCTTATTTGTTACAGTGACAGCAACAGTCAACATATATCGTTCTCTGTAACTTTAATTATTTTCACACTTTTATCATTTGTAAACCCATCTTTGAGCATAAATGAAATCAACTTTTGAGCGTGTTTCCAACATGATGAGAGGCTAAATTTTCCCACAACCAAGGAAATGAGGAAGCTATTTACGCATGAATAATTGGCAATCATTTATTTCCTCTAATTTATAATTTATAATTCACTCAATCACCGCTTTTGCGGAGTTTTTAATTGTTTGCATAATTTTCTTCATTAGTTGTGATTCAATTAGATATGTTATACTTTGTTTAGATAATCTATGCTTAGAGGATACAATTAATTTTTGAGAATTTGCCGGATTATATGTGAATTAAGAAATAAAGGACTTAAAAGATAATTAGAGTTTTGGATTATTTACCATAATTTATTCATGTGTAATAGTGGAATCAATGTCTTGGTTATTTCCAATATCTTGAAATCGATTTTGCAATAAGTTTTGTTTGTTTTTAAATTTTTATTAAATCTAAAATTCATTGCCTTCACAAGTCTTAAAACAACCCTTTTATCACTATCTACAACAACTTTGAAAACACATCACTTGGTGATACTCTGGTGCTACCTTTCGTACTTTCTGTCTGAAGGGGGCGTGCCTAGCTTTATATGAAGCTCGCGCTGAATTATCTTCGGATCAATCCCTAGCATATCCCCTAACTTCCATGCGAAGACATCCGCATATTCCATGAGTAGTTTGATTATAGAAATCTCTCTTTCTTCATCCATTAGAGTCCCCATCTTGATCATCTTCGGTTTTTCTTCAGTCCCTATGTTGGTCTCTTTCACGGGTTCTACAAGTGTGAATGTAGGCTTTGGTTCCCCTAGGAGAGGGATATTATTTAATTGCTATTTGGTAGTCTCTTCAGCTTCCTTAGCTGTCGAAGTACTTGGCTCAGTGTTTAGAACGATACTCTCCTTCGTCAGGCTCATTCCAGAAATTTCTTCGAGATAAAGATCAATATCCTTCTCTTTCGCGGCCTCTTTGTTTCGGGCTCTTCGAGATTTCCATTGCTCATCTTGTTCGTTGTTGAGCTGGTTTTGCATAGCTTGGCATTTCCTAGCGGTGACCTGATCTCCCTTTATTTCCATTACCCCTTCGAGTGTTGGAAATCTTAGATAATGATTATAGGTCGCTGCTACTCCTTTGAGCTTGTGCACCCATCTTCGGCCAATGATGACGTTATAAGGGGAAGGAGCGTCTACTATACTGAATCGAGTATCTACTTTCATTGGTCCTGCATCCACTTGCAAAACAATGTCCCCAAACGGCTTTGTAGGTGCCCCATTGAATCCTTATATGATATAATACGAAGACATCAGTTGTTCATCGTTAAGCTTTATTCCCTTGAATGTATCATAGAATTAAACGTTAACTGAACTGTCTCCATCAATGAGGATCTTTCTGATATTGCACCCTGCTACTGGTAAGGTAAGGACCAAAGGGTCGTTATGATCTTCCATATCTTCATCGATGTCTTCTGCGTCGAAGGTGATAGGAGCGTTCATCCATTGCTCGTGTTCGTCCACTTATACCCCATCGATTTTATATAATTCACAGTAGTCTTCGAATTGTTTCCTCAATCTCTTTCCTATCTGTGTTGTTAGCGAGGGTCATGTAGCTTCGGAACATGATATGGTGTTGAGTGTTCGGTTACCCTCTAGCAATTGAACTTGCTTGCTTCGCTTGGTCCTATCTTCGTTATCTTCCTTCTGTATGTATTTCTTGAGGTCACCTTCGTCAATCAACTTTTGGATCATTATCTTGAGATTCTTGTACTTCTCGGTCTGGTGGCCGTTGAAACAGTGGTATTCACAATAATCTTTTGATTTTTCGTACCTAGGGGATGCTTCCCTTTGGACCATGGCCACTCAAGGTTTTATCTTCCTTTGATCTCCCTCAGGATGTGCGTGTATCTTGTGTTTAGCTTCGTGAAGACTTGATCTTTGAATTTCCGATCATCACGTCGACGGTCATCCCTTCGTCCTCTTTTATAATCATTAAGACATTCAGCCGAACCGCCTCTCTTTGATCTGCTGGTTTGTTCTACAGAATTAGTTCGATGAGATCTTTGAGCTTGGGCCCTAGGGTTTTCTCGTTGGATCTCCTCCATCCTGACATGCTTTTCAATGATTACTCGAAGGTCTCCTTCTGTCTTGGGGACACTTCCGTGGATCTCTACAAATAACGGGATCATTCTATCGAGTCCCCGCTTGTAACAGTTGATGCTGACCACTGGATCTACATTTCCTATGGATTGGAAAATTCTATTCCATTTGTCGGTATACTCCCTGCTTGTATCTTTGTAAGTGGTTGCTAGCGAGAAGAGCTTGTCCATGTAAGTCTCTAAGAATTTCTCAGTGAGCTGGCCATAAGAGTTGATGGAGTTGGGAGGTAGGTTTTCGAACCAAGATAGTGTTGATACCTTTATACTTGAAGGGAAATACCTGCAGAGGACTGCATCGTCCTGCTCCCATCGGGCTAAGATACGATTGTAATAACGAGTATGCGCTGCCGGATCGCTGGATCCGTCGTAACATTCGAATGCTGGAACAGGGCATTTTTATGGGATCAGCGCTTTGGCTAGTCGTGGGGTCAGTGGTGTGGTGTTTGCTTCCCTCATCACCTCTTCTAGTCTTCCCCCTCCTTGCCTAGTCTTTAGTTGCTTGATCTCTGCCATCATTTTGGAACGAAGGTCCTCCATGGCACGATGGTGATCAGTTGGTTGGGTTTTTCCTTGGTCTTTGATCTTCGCTGTCGAAATAGTCTGAGTGTTCTGGGACATAATCTGGATCGCTGGATCTGTTTCCTCTGGTTGGTCTTCGATTTAATGGTTTGGGATTTGCTGCATTTGTCACGACCATTCTTCGGTCATGATTCGGCTCAGGTGCTTTAGAGTTGGCTTCGTGCAAGGCTTCGTTGTGTTGGTGAGTTTCTCCCAAGCTTTGGGCGATCTTATCTCTGAGTTCTTGGTTTTCTCGGGCCAGCAGTGCCACTACTTCTGCGTACACCCTTTGGTTATTCTTTATCTCCTAAAGCTCTGCCATCAATAGAGGGGAATGATTTGATCATTGGTTTGGGGTGCCGAGTCGTCCCTGCCCCCAAGGGCCATGGTATGATCTTCACCAACCGTTTGGATTAGGGGGATGGGAGGTTCGGTGTTCACTATCTGTAATTCCACTTGCGGGGGTAAGGGTCGGTTTCTTGTCAGCAATGGCTGGGTTGTTGGCAGATTTTGATTCTGCTCATTTGTTGGCAGCATCCCAAATGCTGGCTGTGGTATTGATGATTCTGCAACTCCTTCCCGTTGCTCAAGGACGCGGGCAGCTTCTGCGGCTTTTACTGCCTCGGCTTTAGCTGCATCTCCTCTTACTACCGCTGGTCTTGCTGCATCAGCTTTTGTTGTTTCATCTCTTGCTGCATCGGCTTTTTCTGCTGCTGCTTTGAGAGCCGCTGCTGCTACATCATTGGTATTTGACGGGGAGGTGATTTCCACAGTGTCTGGCTTTTGGTTTGTTTTTTTCGTTTTTTCACCCTTTTGCTTGCTGCGTGTCATGACTGGTATTGTCCTGGGTGTTTCATTGGACAATGACTTAGCCTTTCATGCATCCTTCGTGCTTTCCATTTTTGCTTTCCTTGCCTGCACAGGTAAAACATCATCGAAAATCCGATATCCATGTGGATCCTGTTAGTAAAGCTAGTCAAGCGTCGCGTAACTTGATCGAAAATTTCCAAGAGATAGAGAAATAAAAATGGAGATATGGAGAGATCCAAACACTTTGAAAACACAGATCTACTCATGGATCCGAGACACCGAAGGTAAAAAGACAGAATCCACTTATTATTCCCCTCTTCAGAGGTATTGGACTTCTTAAATGGTTTTACATGCGATCATTCGACGGTTTTATTTAATTGATCAAAGTTAAAGGGACTATGAAAACTTATAAATACGACGAAAGCACAGATCCGTAGCGGGATCCTCTTGGAGGAAAATATTTTCAAATCAAACGGGTTAAATACAAAGAAAGCACTTATGAATGAGCCCGAAGGAAATCCATTTGAACGCTTTAAGGTTTCAAAGAGAATCTTTTCAAAATGAAGGTTAGATCCGAAGATCCTAAATCCGAAGATAACAGATCTAAAGCGCAGTTTGAAAAGTACTTAGCATAAACTTGAAAAGAATAAATCCTGGCGGTTTGGTTTAAAATGGTTCAAAATCTAAGTCAAATCTGAGGGAAAACCAGATCTTATGGGCTTTTGTTATAAGAAATAATGTTTTTGAGAAGAAATATAACAAAGCGATGGAGTCATATTCAAGAAACTATTTCACATGGAATAGCGCTGAGATTCCAAGAGGGTAAAATCACAATAAAGATAAATCTTTTACCGGGACAGAGTCCATGTTTCTAGCGCCAGATTGTGAACACATAAATTACGAAGGCATCCACGTGTTCACAAACAATATTCGCGTGAGACGATAAAAAAATACGTAGAATAATGTAAATATAAAACGACACGGATCACGTTGACTCATCGACTCAGAGCCTTTGGACTCATCCTTGTCTAGTCGTGAGGGATCGATTCAATTATTCTACGCAGTTCCGAAGCATATATCACAAGACATAATAATGATAACAGAAAGTAAGTGATGAAATGTAAATGAGACAATGATTTACGTGGTTCAGCACTAATGCCTACGGCCACGGGGTTGAGGGTTTCACTTTGTATGGAGATATTACAAAGATAGTCGAATTACTTTTAGGTGAATAACGATGCCATGGGGAATAAAAACCATACTTACTCTTCCGATTTCTCTTTCCTAAACTCTTCTCTAGTTTTTATCTCAATTGGTCGACCCCTTCTCTGTTGGGGGAGAGGGGTATTTATAGTAGTGGTACATGGGGTCCACCGTCAGAGGCCGTTGGAATCTTATATTCTTGTTCTTTGTGTAGATCCCGTTGGTATCCTCGTTCTGAACCGATGCCCCCAGCGGTTTATACTTGGTGACGATGAGTCTCCTCTTCCCCCTGCACAGGTTGGTTGACACGTATGCTAATCTAGGGTGTTTAATGCGGGTGGTTGGGTCGTCTGCACGCGCCAGCTAATTGCCTTTCACCCCTGTCACATCCGCGTCAGTTGGACCAACCCTTGTCGTTGATCTTGGATCCCTATCGAGATGGAATAAAGTGAACTCTTGGGTGTTCTTCAGTGCTTCGCAGTAACCCTTTCCTTCAATGTTCCTCGATTCTCAGCCCTCTGATCCATCAGATGATGGTCTTATACTGATGAAACGTGTTGCTTGGGTATCTACGCATGGCATCATATCTCGATGCTCCAGGTTGTGTGTCCTCCACGTGTGTCTCTCCAGACACGTGGCAAGTGATGAATTATGTGGATACAGGTTGCACATACGCGGACGCGTAGACGCGGACACGACACGACATGGACGCGGACACTACAAAATTCTCAAAAAACTAGGACGCAGACACGTATATACATATTTAATTTATATATTATTTATATATATAATCATGTATTTATATATCAAAGTCAAGTGTTTTGATCTTAAAAATTAGAAAATGATGCTACATGTGTATAAATTTCAAAAGAAAAGAAGATATCGTTTGTTTATACACGCCAAAGGTCAAACAATCAGTCACTATTTAACACATGGCACAATATAAATGCATTCTTAGACCAACACATGCCCAACTAAGGGTATACGTGAAACGTGATGTCATTTCCAATTACAAAACCCTAATAAAGACCTAAATTATTGATCTAAATGTTTTGTCTTTCTTCATTTGGTTAATAATAGTAAAAATAAAGGAAGAGGTTTTAATGAAAATGAAAAAAAAGTGCGTCAAACACGCGTCACCGGTGCGTCCAAACCATACGCACGCAGGACGCGCAAATTGATGAGTCGGACACACGTCGTGTCAGCATCCCACGCGCATCCCGTGTTCGACGTGAGTCGGACGCGGACACGTCTCAGGAAATGGAGCGTCCGTGCAACCCAGCTCCCGGGACAGTTGAAGTTATTATAATGGTCCTACGAGCCTATGAGGTATTGCTATAAAAATTGCTTTGTTGTGCATAGAAGAAACTCAAAACACCAATTATCTTATCAAAATTGATAGGTTAATGTAATACTCTGCATAATTCACTTGCGTATATCTTCTTTTTTTCTTTTTAAAAGTAATTAATCGAAACTTCTAATCAAAATTAACCAGCACTTATTATTATTTCCGAAAGCATACGAATGATATGTTCTATACCTGACCACATAGGTGATGTTGCCATTGGAAAACACCCTGTTGCAATTTTTAGCAACAACATAAGTTTGTTGCGAACCACGGTCAGCAACGATGTTCCCAATAGTTGGACGTTGTTATCAAAAATCAAGTTCATACAGTTAAAATTTAGATTCAAGATCATTCTCAAATACAAACTAAAATTAAATGTTCGTACACAATTAATGGTGTATCGGCGTACCATCTATTAACTACAATTAGTATTATTTTTCTTGTCGGTAACAAGCCCTTCCTGCGTCAGAAGTGCCTAAAGACCTCATCAAGACGAAAAAGCTATTGTAGAAGATAAGAACCCTTCCTGCACATTTTCGTGTCACATATCCTGCAATAAACAAAAGTTGTTGTAAAACAACATCAATAGGCTCAATAGAATGTTTCCGAACATTTGCATCATCCAAATATCTAAAGACCTCGCAATGACAATTGTTGCACTTAAAACCAACACCAGAACTTATCATCAAAACTTCAAAATGGGAAGAACTAAAAAGAAGGTTGCAAACAAAATGAGAGATAATGTAAAGGAAAAAAATGAGAAGCACAGAAAATAGGGATGGAATGTTTTTAGCCAACAAACTTCAGATATGAAGCATAGAAAACAGTCATGGTATGCTTAACTATCAAACTTTAGAAGAGCATTGTTGAACTTACCTGAGTCTGGCCTGGTCCAGCATTGCTTAAGCTCGCTTCCGCCCTCCTGTCAGGGTTCATTTCTAGAAACACTGAAGACTTTTCTTTGTAACTTCATTTTTCTTAACTTCTTTGTTCGTAACTGGCAAGAAGAGAGAAAAATATTTGGTATACAAATCTACCGTGTTCATAACTGGCGAGTAAATTTGTTAGTCTCTTGTAGTTAAAGAAAGGTTTCTCATGTTGGTTTTTTCAGAATGACATCAAATGAGGGAGAATTCAATTTGAACTTGGGCTTAATTGATATATCTTTGTGGGGGAGTGCGGGTGTGGAATTATAGGAGATGATAGTACCTTTATATCTCATTGAGGAAGAGGCTAAGTTTACTTGGTGAATTCTTCTAAATAAAAATCGTTTGTGTTATTCACTAGTCTCGATAACTCTTTTGTGTAATTCATTAAGATACCTTGTTTTTCACGTTTGCCAATTTGTTGACAAAAATGGGAAGAATTATTTAGTAGTATTCTGCTATTACATATGGCTTTTCGGAGCATTATGTAAGGGAGGGTGGATTATAAACTATAGGTTTTACCTATTATGCAAAAGATGTAAGTAATGACTATGAGGGAGAACATATCACCGTAATATTGCTTCAAAGTTTTGGTACAATTGGACTTTGAGGAAGGTAACAATACTATGTTTCAAGATAACAACCGTTGAGTTGAGTGATTTATCATTCTAGAAAAGATCTAAACGAGTATTCTCATAAGTTGTTATCGCCACGGATCTTCAACGACAAAGGTCCTGAAATGATAATATGTAGACCCTTAGAATAACTTGAAGAACGAAGAATTCAATACAATGTTGAAGAACCAAGAAAATCAATCATGATATATTTTGAGCAGAAAGGTTCATTTATTTTGAATTCATATGTATTTATAGTTTTATCATTAAAATTAACAAAGGGAGAAACTGTTAGAGCATTGTTCGGTCGAGCTCGTAAGTTTTTCTATCTCAAGCTTGTTGTCAATGTTATATGAACAAAACTATATCTTGGTTTCTAGTCTACTAAAGTCAAGTCTCGGACTAGGATTAGAGCATGGTACTTAAGAAAATATCAAACATCACTGATTAACCTTCGAAGATTGAAGACTGAAGATCAAACGAAGACACTTGGAGAACTTCATCAACAAATAGGTATGTGAAGACTGGACCATCATATTTACTCACTGCATTACAATTCTGAAAAAGCGGGGGTCTAACAACCACACTCAATAATTCGCTTAGAAATCTGTATGGACTAACTCCAATATACTTTCAAGAGAATCAACTAGACAGTCATACTCAATCTTAAGAAAAGTATATCAAAGAGTTATATCTTGTTTCTTAATGTAATCAGCAAATTAAACAGATAGAAATATGTGAACCTGATTATTATAAGAAATGACTTGGACGGTATCAAAAACCAATATCCAAGTGTCAATCAATTTAATCAACAACCAAAGGTTGGATTCTCAATTGATTTAACTTACGCACAACCTGTGATATTTCAATTATATAGAAAATATAATGCGGAATAGAAATAACACAGACACCATAAATTTTGTTAACGAGGAAACCGCTAATGCAGAAAAACCACGGGACCTATCCCAGGTTTGAACACCACAATGTATTAAGCCGCTACAGACACTAGCCTACTCCAAGTTAACTTCGGACTAGAATGTAGTTGAGCCCTAACCAATCTCACACAAATCAAGGTACATTCGCGTTCCTTACGCCTCTAGAACCACGCCGGATTCTGCGCACTTGATTCCCTTAGCTGATCTCACCCACAACTAAGAGTTGCTACGACCCAAAGTCGAAGACTTGATAAACCAATCTGTCTCACACGGAAAAGTCTATTGTATAGATAAATCTGTCTCCCACAAATAAACCTATGATTTTTGTTCCGTCTTTTGATAAATCAAGGTGAACGGGAACCAATTGATATACCGAACTTATATTCCCGAAGAACAACCTAGAAATATCAGTCACCTCACAATAATCTTAATCGTATGGTAGCGAAACAAGATATTGTGGAATCACAAACGATGAGACGAAGATGTTTCTGACTACTTTTTATCTTGCCTATTAAATCTCGAGCCAATCTTAGAGAAGATAATACTCAATCACGATAGAAAACAGGAAGATTAGATCACTCAACTACAGATAAAATAGTTGGGTCTGGCTTCACAATCCCAATGAAGTCTTCAAGTCGTTAACCTACATGATTTAGAAAAACCTAAGGTTAAAGGAGAATCAACTCTAGTCGCAACTAGTATCACACAAGAGGTGTGGGAATTAGGTTTCACAGTTGCTAGAGTTTTCCCTTATATAGATTTCAAATCAGGGTTTGCAATCTAAGTTATCTTGGTAAAAAAGCATTCAATATTCACCGTTAGATGAAAACCTGATCAGATTCAAGCTAATATCTTTCAACCGTTAGATCGAGCTTAGCTTGTTATACATAAATGAAATGCACCTTCATTTAGATATGAGTAACCATACCGAAACGTGTGTACCTTTGTTGGCTCAATAATAGTTAACCGAAGTTAGCCATATGAACACTTTCATATCAACCATATTCATCTTAACCATAACTAGTTCAAATGACTCAAATGAAACTAGTTCTAGAGTTGTTCAATTGTTTATATTCTCATATAGGTATACAAGACACAATTGAAGAAAAATCGATTATGATTCACTCGAATCAATTCATGAACATTATAGCCACGGTTTACAAAAGATTGCATTCCTTATTATATAAATCCGATTTTAGAACATAACCTACTCAAGTATGCAAATGGGTACGCATACCTAAGTGGCAAGACCGAGTTTGAATTCTCCAGTACGCGAACTGGTACGCATACCATGAAACTCTGTAAAGTCCCGGAACTTAAACCTCACGCCAGTATGCGTACTGAGTTCCAGGACCTTGTTTAAACCAATCAGTACGCATACGGGTATGCATATGGTTCCCGGACTTGGATTACACATATGCAAGTACGCATATTGTGCTTATATCCAATTGTTCTAAACTCTCATTTTAACCATTGAAACATTCTTGGAAGACGGGAATAGCTGTCTCACACAAACTATTAGCTTCAAAGCAATTTTCATGTGATCATCGAATGATAAATACGAAACATTCTAAGTCTACATCAAATGATTGTCTCACACAAATCATGTAAGATGTTACCAGGCGATTTTCACATGATCATCTTTTGAATTTCGTCAAGAATATAAGATGAACTTGGTTAAAGCGAAAGCTTATGAACACATATTTCAAGAAATATGTAAGCGAGTTAAACTCAACTCGAGATATCAAATGTGTATAATATAATTCTATATAGTTGTATGACTTTTGTCTCAAATAGGAGATAAAGTAGATAGACTTTTGAGCGATAGATGAGTTCAAGTCTCCACATACCTTTTGTTGATGAAGTTCCACAAGCTCCCCTTAGTAGTTCTTCGTCTTCAATCGATGAACACCGTGATTTCTAATGCTCAAATACACTTACTATCCTAATCCGAGACTTAGCTATAAGTAGACTCGAATTCAAGACTTATAGTTTTGGCAACTAAACTTGACAAACAAGCTTGAGATAACAACGCTTGCGAGTTCGACCGAGCAGTGCTCTAACAATCTCCCTATTTGTCAATTTTAGTGACAAAACTATCAATACATATGGATTACAAAATAAATAAACTTTGTAGATTCTCATCCAAATGCTTGATCTCCTTGGTTCTTCAACATTACTCGAAATCTTAGTCACTTCCAAGTACTCCAGTGATTCTGAATGTGTTCTCAGTATCGTAGTTGTTGAAGATATGTAGCTATAACAATGAGAAAACAGTTTCTCTCAATCATTGTTATACAATGTCGTAGTATTATTACACAGCATCAAATTCCAATTGCATCACAACTTTGACAATAATACTATGGTGATATGTATCGATCCCCCTTGGTCAATACTTCATCTTACATGAAACCTCTCCTCCTTACATAATGATCCGTAAACCATATGTATTTGTAGTGCGAACTACACATTAATTATCCCCATTTTTTTCAATATAAATTAGCAAAGATACGAAAACTAGTGGGATCCTAATGAAATTCTCATGGAGATTCTTCATGACTAAAAGAAAACATATCAACTTTGTTAGATATAATCATATAGCCGAAACTAAATGCATTCATCAAGGAGTTAATATAGATACAAGAAAAATCCTACAATATTCCAAAGCCGCACTCCCCAAAAAGATTTGGCAATTAAGCACAGGTTCCATTAAGAACTATCCCCCATAAAATGCCATTCCCGAAAGAACAACAAGAGAAACCTTAATTTCACAAGAAAAGAAGGATTTCTTTGGACATTAACAAATCTCATGAAACATGAATTTGTATCCAAAATACTCAATTAAATAAACCACAAGAAAACCCATGATTAATTTAATCGGAAATGCTCGACATAAGAAAACTTATGGAGCCGCACAGTACATACACAAGAATGTGGATCAGGGAAAGACCAATATTGCGGAATAATCAAAGATTCATTATATTTTCATCAATATTTACGTATTGACATATAATAGACTTAATATTTGTAATCAAAAGTTCATCCTATCTTCCATCATTATTTGCATAATGACACAATAGGCTTAACTTTTGAGCATGTATGGAACAATTATAGTTCACAGACGCAAACACACATATCCCATAACAAGTTGCAAAATATAAAACCATAAAGATTGATACTGCAAAAATAATCTTCCAAATAATCTTTAGAATTTAAATAAATAAATCTAAAAAAAGCAAGATGAAAATCGTTGGCAATAGATATGTGTACTCACAATAATGGCTAGTCCAAACCCTAGTTATCCTTCTTAAAACACAAGAATAAATTCTCATAAGAAGTTTCCTAGCCATCATAGAGCTTTCTCAGAGCATCTACAGAGAATTCCTTCTCATTATAGAAAAACACATTGATTTTGGGATCGTTTAATTCCTACAAATCTTCAGAAATATCAGTTAACTCACTAAGTTCTCTTTTTAGTCCACACAAGGTGTTCTTTGTTAGAGACAACATATGTTCACAGTGATCTATCTTTTCTAAGAGACATTTATTTTGTTGATGAAATCCTACATCATACCTCTAAAGTTATTATCAAAATGTCAAACAGACAAGAGGCAGTTTGAGGAAGAATCTTCTTCATCATTTGTAGATTTCTCCTTCTTCTTTGAGGAGATGATTCATTCACAAAGATACACATTAACTGCTTCAACTGCATCCATTTTTGTGGTACCTCTAGTTACAGGAGCCATGAAACTGTATCTTTCAAAGATAAGAGAAGTGAAGGACATTTTGATCTCAAATGAATATAAATAGACCAATGGACATCTAAACCCTAGAAGAACTTTGAAAAAGTGTTTTACGGTTCATGATCCATTATCTATTTTAACTAAGAAAATATTTTCTTAACAAACAAAATAAGAAATTAACAATTATACAAAACTTGAGCAACCTTGATGCAATCCTCATTTTCTCAAGTTAAAGATGAGGATGCAGACATCACTAGAATTAGATAGTGACGGAGTGAGCCGAATGATCACATCTTTTATCACATAATGACTTATCAAGGTTTGTTGTATAAACAGACTTCTTACCTCGTCTGAATCTGGTTCTTTTATATTTCTTCTTGTCTTCAGGAGTACCATGTTGGTTACCCAAGGCCATATTCATTCTGTGCATGTCATTTTGAGGTTTGGTAATCCATTTGTAGTTCCTCTTGGATTTCCAGCACTTACTTTGAACATGATTTGCATTTCCACAAAACGAACAAATCAAGGAAGATTTATTATCTTGCTTATTTTCCTCCTGCTTATCACAACATCATCATCAATGGTTCCAAAACCCGCTGGAACAAAGGAGTTTCCAAAAGACTTCTGACCGAATAACATTGCTGAGATTTTGTCAGAACTTCCAAACAACCTTTTCAGGTCACACTTAAAAGTATTAATCTCTTTTTCCTTCAGAGATAAGGTCCCGAAGTTATGATTCAAGTTTCTCCAACAAAGCCTTAGTTGGAGGTTTTCTTGGTGAATTTCTTCACACTTATTCAAGAATTCAAAAAACTCAGTGTCATACTCAACCTATGAATCAGAATTGAGTAAGAAAAAGTTTCTGCTGTGAGAGTCGAAAATTCATTGCACACATCGGAAGTATGCAAGATATTGACAATCTGGATGATTTTTCTTGTATTGAATCATCCGAAGGATTAACCAGAGAGAGACCTTTCTCACGTCTTTTGATTCTTTTTACAATATCCTTGATCTTTTGTGTAATCAGTGATTTATCAAAATCAACATAATTGGAACAACATTCATCAGCCCAAGACAAGTTAGAAGATTCACTTGTGTTGGTCACAATATTGAGCGCAGATGTTCTGACTGTGTTCTAATCAAGATCAACTATTTTTAACTTTCCAACAAGAGTATTTCTGGAAAGCGTATCAAGGTTATTTCCTTCAACGATGGCATGCTTCTAAGAATCGTATATGGCAGGCAACGATCTGATATTTTTCATCGCAATGTCCTTTTCAGGAATAGTCTTACCCAATGTAAAAGATGCATTAACAATTTCATATACTTTGTGATTAAACTCATCAAATGAATCCTCATCTGCCATACGAAGGTTTTCCCAATCATAATTTAGGTTTTGAAGCCTAACTTCTTTTTCACATGTAGTCCCTTCAAATACGGATTCTAAGATATCACACACATCTATAGACTGAGTGCACGTAGTCACAATGTGCTGAAGATCTGGGGTAATGGCATGGATGATTGCATTCAGTCCGTCAGAATTTTTCTTTGCGGCAAGAATCTCGACATCATCACAATCACCGGTATCCCTTAGAACAGTTACATCGCCTTCTATAACAACCGGAGGATTATAGACATTAACAACACAAACCCATGATTGAAAATCACGCGCTTGGATAAAGGTATGCATAGAAATTTTCCACATAAGTAATTCGATCCATCGAAGACTGGTGGTATGTTTATAGAGATAACACTTCTGTCCATAGAGTCAGATCGCTACAAACACAGACTTATAAGGTCTTAAACGTGTTTGCCTACTCTGATACCAAATGAAAAAGAGGGGGTCTAAAAACCACACCCAATACTTCGCTTCGCAATCTGTATGGACTAACTCCAATATACTTTCAAGAGAATCAACTAGACAGTCAAACTCAATCTTAAGAAAAGTATATCAAAGAGTTATATCTCTATTTCTTAATGTAATCAGAAAGTCAAACAAATAGAAATACGTGAAGCCTGATTATTATAAGAAACGACTTGCACGGTATCAAAGACCAATATCCAAGTGTTAATCAATTTAATCAACAACCAAAGGTTTAATTCTAAATTGATTGAACTTACGCACAACGTGTGATATTTCAATTATATAGAAAATATAATGCAGAAAATAAATAACACAGACACGAGAAATTTTGTTAACGAGGAAACCGCAAATGCAGAAAAACCATGGGACCTAGTCCATATTTGAACACAACATTTTATTAAGCCGCTACAGACACTAGCCTACTCCAAGTTAACTTCGGATTGGAATGTAGTTGATCCCTAACCAATCTCACATTGATCAAGGTACAGTCGCGTTCTTTACGCCTCTAGAACCATGCCGGATTCTGCGCACTTAATTCCCTTAGCTGATCTCACCCACAATTAAGAGTTTCTACGACCCGAAGTCGAAGACTTGATAAACCAATCTGTCTCACACATAAAAGTTTATTATATAGATAAATATGTCTCCCATTGATAAATTTATGAGTTTTGTTCCGTCTTTTGATAAATCAAGGTGAACATAAACCAATTGATATACCATACTTATATTCCCGAAGAACAACCTAAAAATCAATCACCTCACAATAATATTAATCGTATACTAGCGAAACAAGATATTGTGGAATCAAAAACGATTAGACGAAGATGTTTGTGACTACTTTTTATCTTACCTGTCGAATATTAAATCTCGATCCAATCTTAGAGAAGATAGTACTCAATCACGATAGAAAACAGCAAGATTAGATCACACAACTACAAATAAAATAGTTGGGTTTGGCTTCATAATCCCAATGAAGTCTTCAACTCGTTAACCTACAAGATTTTAGAAAAACCTAAGGTTAAAGGAGAATCGACTCTAGTCATAACTAATATCACACAGTATGTGTGGGGATTAGGTTTCCAAGTTGCTAGAGTTCTCTCTTATATAGTCTTCAAATCAGGGTTTGCAATCAATGTTACCTTGGTAACAAAGCATTCAATATTCATCGTTAGATGAAAACCTGATTAGACTCAAGCTAATATCTTTCAACCGTTAGATCGAACTTAGCTTTTTACACACAAATAAAAGGTGGCTTCATTTAGATATGAGTAAATGTACCAAAATGTGTGTGCCTTTGTTGGCTCAATAATAGTTAACTGAAGTTATCCATATGAACACTTTCATATCAACCATATTCATCTTAACCATAACTAGTTCAAATGACTCAAATGAAACTAGTTCTAGAGTTGTTTAATTGTTTATACTCTCATAGAAGTATACAAGATACAATTGAAGCAAAATCCATTTTAATGCACTCGAATCAATTCATAAACATTATAGCCACGGTTTGCAAAAGATTGAATGGATGCAGTTATAGCCACGGTTTGCAAAAGATACCATGGGACCTAGTCCATATTTGAACACAACATTTTATTAAGCCGCTACAGACACTAGCCTACCCCAAGTTAACTTCGGATTGGAATGTAGTTGATCCCTAACCAATCTCACATTGATCAAGGTACAGTCGCGTTCTTTACGCCTCTAGAACCATGCCGGATTCTGCGCACTTAATTCCCTTAGCTGATCTCACCCACAATTAAGAGTTTCTACGACCCGAAGTCGAAGACTTGATAAACCAATCTGTCTCACACATAAAAGTTTATTATATAGATAAATATGTCTCCCATTGATAAATTTATGAGTTTTGTTCCGTCTTTTGATAAATCAAGGTGAACATAAACCAATTGATATACCATACTTATATTCCCGAAGAACAACCTAAAAATCAATCACCTCACAATAATATTAATCGTATACTAGCGAAACAAGATATTGTGGAATCAAAAACGATTAGACGAAGATGTTTGTGACTACTTTTTATCTTACCTGTCGAATATTAAATCTCGATCCAATCTTAGAGAAGATAGTACTCAATCACGATAGAAAACAGCAAGATTAGATCACACAACTACAAATAAAATAGTTGGGTTTGGCTTCATAATCCCAATGAAGTCTTCAACTCGTTAACCTACAAGATTTTAGAAAAACCTAAGGTTAAAGGAGAATCGACTCTAGTCATAACTAATATCACACAGTATGTGTGGGGATTAGGTTTCCAAGTTGCTAGAGTTCTCTCTTATATAGTCTTCAAATCAGGGTTTGCAATCAATGTTACCTTGGTAACAAAGCATTCAATATTCATCGTTAGATGAAAACCTGATTAGACTCAAGCTAATATCTTTCAACCGTTAGATCGAACTTAGCTTTTTACACACAAATAAAAGGTGGCTTCATTTAGATATGAGTAAATGTACCAAAATGTGTGTGCCTTTGTTGGCTCAATAATAGTTAACTGAAGTTATCCATATGAACACTTTCATATCAACCATATTCATCTTAACCATAACTAGTTCAAATGACTCAAATGAAACTAGTTCTAGAGTTGTTTAATTGTTTATACTCTCATAGAAGTATACAAGATACAATTGAAGCAAAATCCATTTTAATGCACTCGAATCAATTCATGAACATTATAGCCACGGTTTGCAAAAGATTGCATTCCTTATTATATAAATGCATTAGTTCATGAACAAACCGATTTTAGAACATAACCTACTCAAGTATGCAAACGGGTACGCATACCTAAGTGGCCGGACCGAGTTTGGATCCGCCAGTACGCGAACTGGTACGCATACCATGAAACTCAGTAAAGTACCGGAACTTAAACCTCACGTTAGTACGCACACCGGTATGCGCACTGAGTTCCCGGATCTTGTCTAAACCAATCAGTACGTATACGGGTAGGCATACCATGGTTCCCGGACTTGGATTACACATATACAAGTACACATAATGTGCTTATATCCAATTTTTCTAAACTCTCATTTCAACCGTTAAAACATTCTCGGAAGACGGGAATAGCTGTGTCACATAAACTATTAGCTTCAAAGCAATTTTCAAGTGATCGAATGATCAATACGAAACATTCCGAGTCTACATCAAATGGCTGTCTCACACAAATCATGTAAGATGTTACCAGGCGATTTTCACATGATCATCTTTTGACTTTCGTCAAGAATATAAGATGAACTTGGTTAAAGCGAAAGCTTACCAACACATATTTCGAGAAATATGTAAGCGAGTTAAACTCAGCTCAAAATATCCAATGTGTATATTTGAAGTCTATATAGCTATACGACTTTTGTCTTAAATAGGAGATAGAGTAGATAGACTTTTGAGTGATAGATGAGTCCAAGTCTCCACATACCTTTTGTTGATGAAGTTCCACAAGCTCCCCTTAGTAGTTCTTCGTCTTCAATCAATGAACGCCGTGAAGTCTAATGCTCAACTACACTTACTATCCTAATCCGAGACTTAGCTATAAGTAGACTTGAAATCAAGACTTATGGTTTTGGAAACTAAACTTGACAAACAAGCTTGAGATATCAACGTTTGCGAGTTCGACCGAGAAGTGATCTAACATATTCTACCTTTATGAGACCATGTCGTATGATATTAGTAGATTTCATATTGGAAAGCAAAAGTTTCGAGTCAAGATTGTCTTGTTAAATATCTAGAAATAGGACTTAAGCAATGATGTTCATAGATCCTTAGCAATCTTAGTTAAGAACTATTTATTGTTCAAGGAGTATTTTTGTTTCAAGTTGATCATTTGGAAATTACCCAATCAATGATATTTCCTACTTATAGCAATTGGGAATGTGTCAAATCATTGAAAGAGAGTTTTAAGAACTACTGATTCTGGACATATGGTATGTATGCATACCCAGTATGTGTACCATAGCCAACTGAGTTCCGTAATATAGGTATGTGCGCTTACCCCTACCACAAGGTTCTGAATTCGTATAAAGAGGGGAGGTATGCATACCCAGTATTCGTACCCCAAGGGCATGAGTTCGTGAATAACTTAGGGTATATGCAGACCATTACACGTACTCTAGCTCCTTAAATTCACGAACTGGTCCACAGATACGTGTACCCTACACATATCTACACTGTACTAATTAATAAGATGCTCATAAACTATTTTCACAAATATGTTTGACAATGCTATAACTCTCATGAACACTTCTTAGATATCTTTGATCACTAAGTCACTATGTATTGTGAATCATGATTTAAATCTTGAGTGTTCGTGAACATGATTATTCTTATACGTTTATATGGCATATTTTCCATGACCTATCTTCGTACACGGTTCCAGTACCCTGGACCATAATGTATATTATTCTATGTAATTTCAAGACAAACTTCTCACATGCTTACATAAACTCCTAACAAAAGTTTCATCTAAACTGAGAAAACCTTTGCTTCAATCTTGAGTTATCTTAGCTTGAATTCGAAGCTACCTATAGTCTTGAAAGTCTTTAAATAGAGAGACTCAAGCAACTGAGAATTTTGTGTCCTAGTTTCTTTCTAAAGTTGTCCTCTACTAACCCAGGTTTTTCAGAAACATAATTAGGTTTACGACTTAAAGACGTCATTTAGGGATTCGTGAAGCCAGGTCTGACTGTCTTGAACTTGATATTTTGTATATCCTAATCTTATTCTTATTGATCATCGAGGTTTTTTTAAATCTTCAACAAGGAATGAGATGCAGAGAAATCGCAAAGTTCTCTTCGTCTCAGACTTTGTGATTCCTCAAGATAGATATCTAAAACACTTCTTTGTTGATCAGTTTAAGATTGTTATTAAGAGGTGCTTAGTAATTCAGGCTTCTCAGCTAACTGAGTATAAGTATTCCGAAGTCGTGAGGTTTGCTAGCTTTGTATATTGCAAACATATTTCCAAGCCTTGATCCAAACGATCCAAAGGGACAAATAGGCTTATCTGTTAGATACAGATTGGTATCAAAAGTCTTCATTTAGGTTGAAGTAACTCTTAGGATGTAAAGGACGCCATCTAAGGAAATTAATTGTGTAGAGCCTGGCGAGGCTAAAGAGACATAAGGATCAAGACTGCTACTGAATTGATTAAAGGGTTAGTTTGGTCTCAACTACATTCCAATCCGAGGTTTGATAGTAGGATAATGTTTGTATCGTGGACAAGATCACATGGTTTTTCTACAGGTGTTTTTTTCTTCATTAACAAAACTTCTGGTGTCTTGTGTTTTTCCTTTTTCGCATTATATTTCTTTATCTTTATAGTAGAAATATCACAAGTAGTGTGTATTCAGTCTAGGTAGTTTAAGTCCTTATTAATTGTAATATATTACGAGACTTTGTCTTGTAGAATTCGTATCTTGAAAGATATATAACAAGTTTCATACTTGGCAGAATTCAGATTCTCTTGCTTTAGATACGACTGGATTGGCCTTGGATATTGATTTGTGAGATCGTCCAAGAATTCTTCTACACAATCAGGTATACAGACTTTTTTCTCTAGACATATTGAAGAGATAAGATAAAAGTTTATATACATATATACATATTGTTCAAGGATCTCTAATAAACCTACTTGCAATTGTATTAGGTTTTTACCATACAGGTTGCCTAATGAAAAAGTTGGTAATATACTTGGTACCCTCTCTTTTTCAACATGCTTATCCATTGGGATATGAAAAGTATATAAAATTCCGAATATCAAAATGATATTTAGAATATTTCGATTTCGGGATCTCACCTTGAATATCAAGGAAAATAATTAAACATTAATATTAAGAATTAAGAGTTTAGCACATGTTAAAATACTATATAGACTTCTTATAAACTTTACAAATTAACCAAACTACATTTCTGGTAGCTATGAAACCCTAAGATAACAACCTAACCGGAAACATCTATTTGGGTTAACCCGAGAATCGGTCCTAGTAGTGATCCTTTGGGCCGGTCCTGGTAGAGATCCTTGGTAAGGGATCGGTCCTACTAGAGATCCTTAATTAGAATCCGTCCTTGAATAGATCCTTTGATTATTTTCAACTAAGAAACAACTTTCATAAGTCTACTTTCTTAAACTGATCGTGTAGATAAACATAGTCTTCGAGAAATAGAATCAATCTGAAAGTTCAACACACTAACTAATAACAAGTTATCAATTAGCGTTATGTCAAATCTACAAAGTCCAAATAGCTAAACCATACTTCGTAATTTATTTATTTATTTTTTGATAAATAATAAAGCTTTAATTCATTAATGGAAATTCGAGGTTACAATGAGTTTAAGATTCGAAAATAAGAGAGTAGAAAGTAACAAGAACATATGGTAAAGGTACAATACCGAGAAATCCGACAAGAGAAAGAGAAGGATTACCTGAGTAAGACAAATAAAAATATGAATTAGATCCGATTAGATCGTAGGAAGAACGGTTTTGATCGGAATTAAAATCCAACCATTTAGTTTGTTTTTCTTCTTAAAAAAAATATGCTCCCAAAATAGGAGTGATTTGCTCAAATCTCTTGTAACTAGTGATGAAGCTTCCGTCGTCAAAGACATTACCGATGAAGATGAAGATTTTGTCGTTAGAGAGCATCACTATGGACCTTATAACCCAACCTAATAACCAAGAATCGCCACTAAAGCGAAAATAAACCCCAAAAAGAGTAGATAAAACCACCATAATTGTGTAGATAATTAGAAAACATAATAAAAATAAATCTAAAAGTACTAACTAACCTAGAAAACATGAAATAGTGAAGAAATCTGCTCATCCATTCCAAACTAGACCAGATCTGAGCAAAGAAGGGTTGTTGTTGATGGTTTTGTTGAAGAAGAAGAAGAAGAGGAGAAGAAGGAGTTAGAGAGATTAGAGAGAGGTTTATAGCTTTTGTAGTTTGTATGATACTTCGTCATCCAATATAGAAAAGTTATGTAAAACTCCTTGACACTTTGATCATAATGAAATGATCAAGACACCAATACTAGAGATGTATAAGTAAACTTCGTATTATAAGTTTTCAATCTAAACGACTTGAAAGAAACGTATAAAGAAATGCAACAAGTCAAGTCTGTATTACTAACGTAACCTCGAACAGAAGGATGATGTGTCTGTTGATATCGATACGTCTTCAGGTTCTTCAGAGTAAAACGAACGAGTCTCAACATTTCTATTGTTCCTAGTCTAACCTAACAAAGTTAACTCTAGTAATCAAATCAAGAAGTTTTGGAACTAAAGTATGACAATCAAATTTGACATATCAATGCTTGGTGAGTTCAACTGAGTTTAACACTTTTTATTGACGCATTTTATATTTTCACTTAGAGGTATTTGGATACACATTGAAAAATCACTTTCCGATTTTACTAGGTCAAAAATTCATAAATTAGTTTGGAGACAACTTAAGAATGACATTCAGAAGCAAAAAAGTTGATCTTCTATGAGGTAAAATCTTTTTACTTCTAAAGTGTGTTTGGATAAAGAAGCTAAAGTCAAAAGGGAAAAAATATTTTGCTTCATAAAAGGTTAACTTTTTTTTTTCTTTTTTTTTAAAGTTTTTATTAAAAAACTATTTCCGCACTAAGTTTTAACTTTTTATTTTTGAAAGTTGAAAAGTAATTTCTTAAATGATATCTAAAATGACTATAGAGTGTTTGGATACTCGCAGTAGTTGTTTGTCAACTTCTAGAAGCAATAAAATCCGAAAATAGGTCGGCAATAAACTAAAATTTGAAATTGACTTCTAAAAGCAAAAAATTGTTAAGTTTTTGTGAATTAATTTTTTTTTCTCTCTTACGAGGTTGAATATTTTTTCCTTATAAAGTCAAAAATCCAAAAATTAGGGTGTGAACACAATTTTAACCTGGCTTGATTGGGGTATACCCAGATGGGGTATACCCAATTTTAAAGGGACTCTTTTTAAGGGTTTTAGGGGGAGTCCTAATGGTTAAGTTACAAAACTACCCTTACCCTTTAAAAACCTATTACCCTAAATCAGTTTTAATCTTTTCATTTCATCTTCTTCTTCTCTTATTCTTCTCCTCCACAACCATACTGGCTCCATCACCCCCACCACAATCAAAAATCGTCGACGAATTCATTGAAATCGTCGATTCGAAAACTCCGATTAGTCTTCATCAATGGATCCACCACGGCGGAAGGGAACTCGTATGAAAGACGCTAATCGAAAACCCAATGAGTATAACCCTGGAATTGCAAGTTTGGTTCAAAAGAAAGTGAAGAAAAAAACCGTCAAAGAAGGAGAATTCGCAGCCGCTGAAACACGGGAAATTGTGCGCTTAAGAAAGTAAGGGCTTACTTAAACTCACTCTAGTACTTCTATTTGATGTTTGCATGTCAAATTAGGTCAGAAAAATCGATTCTTTAATTTTCAGTTATTGTCGTCGGCAAGGTATTATGTTATCGACCTTGCCGGATTTTCATAGTTAGGGTTTGGCCGGCAGGCTCTTTGGTTGAAGATCGTGCTTGCTGTTGGTTATAGTACTTGCAGGGCCGGCAAGTTATTCAACCTCAGACCCTGCCGGCGGAATTTTTTTTTTCTAGCCGGGTTGGTTATAGTTTTTTACCTTGCCGGTTGTATTTCATGTTTTTTGTGTCTCCTGATGCCTTGAATTTTTAAAACCGGAATGGTATTTGGATAAAACCATGTCGGATGTTAGTTGTCCGGCAATGTATGGGTAATGTACCTTGCCGACCTGTAATGTGGAAAATCCTTGTATCTACTGTGTTCATATTTGTTATAAGCCGGCAGGTTATTTGAATGATATCCTGTTGGTTGCTCTTTATCCGGCATGTAATGTAGATATCGACCCTTCCGGCCATTGTTCCGTCGGATAGGTTATATATGTCGACCCTGCCGACCTGTAATTTTTTTTTCTTAATTTTTATTGTTCAGGTTGGAAAAGGAAAAAAAGAAAGCTATGAAAGCTCTTAGTCCTCCTTCAAGACCTCCTCATGTTGGTGATAAACTCTTGATTTTAACACATCGAGGGGCATACGTTGTGCCGGGAACGCTCAAGATCCATGTATCGAATGATTCTCAACCACCATCGGAACCCAGTGATTCATACGATACTCCAGATGAAGGCCAATCAAATCCATCTGGTAGAATAGGTGATGATGATGATGTTGATGAAAGAACTCCGGCTGCTGGAGGAGGTAACAATGATGATGATGATGGTGATGAAGAAATGCCTAATGTTGGAGGAGGTACTGATGATGATGATGGTAATGGAGATAAAGATAAGGATGTGGAGGATGAAATTGTTGAAGAGGCAGAGGAACAAGAAGAAGAAGAAGAAGAAGGTGATGGAGAACAAACTGAAGCTAATGTTGAACAAACCCAAGCTTCAATTTCAACCGGAAAGAAGAAGAGGGTGATCGCTAAACCAGCTAATTCCCACATGCCTTCCCCTCACTTGATGGTTATAGTGAAAAAAGTGAGCGTCCAATGGGGACCCCAAGAGATGGTGGAGAAGTTCTTTTTGGATACAAAGACTCATGGGCATGTACGATCCATAATACTATCGTAAGTAATCTCAATCCATCTTTGTTTTTTATTCAAGTGTGTATCTATCTTAAATTTGCGTCAAGTGTTTGTATTTCTTTTCATTTTTTTTTTTTGGTATTTAGGATCACAAGCATGCCATCCGTCTCATGAGGCGCCAAGCTTCATGTTCAGTGACTAAGACTTGGAATCTTGAGAATGAATATGAGGAGGTGAAAGTGAGTGTCAAGAACTCCGGGTTGTGGCCTGCGGTGGAGAGTTCGAATATTGAGCATGATAAATTTACCATATCTGCATTCTGTGAGAGGTTCTACGGAGAGACTGATACAATGTTATTCCCATTCGGTGAGATGGCGATAATTCCCAAATATAAAGCAGTCAGTGAGGGCTTCGATTATGATTTTTCTTTCAAGGATTACAAATTGAGCCAGAAAATGTTCGGTTGTAATTAGATTGAGACGAAGTCTATGCTTGGAAAGAAAGAAGGTCGTCTAACATAGAAGTTTAATTTGAAGCTGTTGAGGGACACATTATCTGGGACCAAGAAAATCTTTGATGAGGAAGGAAGGGTGCACCCGGTGCGAATAAATGCTACCGCGTCAGCTTATTTTCTTTACGTCCTAGGCAAATGTATCTTCCCCGACAGTTCTGGAAGCTTGGTCGACGCCAGTTATTTGCAATAATGGATCCCTTAGATAAGGTGCGTGAATATTCTTGGGGTACTGCGGTGGTCGCCTTCTTTAACAATGAGTTGACAAAGGGTTCTAGGGCACTCACCAAGCAAGTTAACGGAAACATATGTCTCTTCCAGGTAATTGTATTGTCTAAATCATTTATATTTGCAAAATTCTCGTAAGATAAGATTCTTATCTTACTATTTTATTTTATTTTTGCATAGGTTTGGATATATGAGCACTTCCCTTCTTTGTTCAAAACCAACTCCTACGTCAAAGTGGATGCGACTGTTGCGGTTGATAAGCCAAGAGGGCAAAGGTACAGTTTTAAGGGTACCCAGGATAAGGAAATGCCGCAACAACTTATCAAACTCCGAATGGCCATTGACAAATTGACTGCGGATGATGTGATATTTGATCTGTATCGAGATGCTAGACAACAAGGTTTAATACAAAGGAGAGATGAAGTTGCATTATATTATGGACCCTTGATGTTGTGTGATGGAGGATATTCAATGTACGATCCGCATCGGGTAATGCGACAATTGGGTTACGTCCAAGAAGAACCTCATTTCGATGAAGATAAGCTGTTCTTTACTGTGAAAATGGATGAATGCACCACATCCCAAAAAACTATTAACGTCTCTTACGATCCAGCGCCAGTTCAAGAACAGTGGGACAATAGACGTGGCCGTAAAATCGATGTGAGTCTTTTGGACGAGGTGGCCACCGGTTGTGAAGCCATTGAGAAATACATAGCGTGGTACTTGGGTTGGGCTCGTCCTACTGTGTAGGGGTCTACGTCGGGCCGGGCAGGTCATCCCAAGCCCGATTCTAGCACAGGCCGGGTCGGACGGGCTTGTAGTCTTTACTACCCATTAAGTTTAACGGGCCAGGCCGGGCAATAACAAAAATTTAATGCCCATGGCCCATCCATACCCATGAAACAATACAGGCCAGGTCGGGCTGGGCAGGCCTTGGGCCCAAGAGATAATTCAAAAATTTTAAAGTATGATATACCTGTAACTCGTTCAAATGATAGTTCAAGTCGTTCATATTCATTATTGTAAAATGTAATTCAGAATTTTCTCTAACCGCATAAATTTTCCAAATATGAAATTTAAGTTCATGAGAAATCCATCACACTAGTAGAAAACTATATTCTAGACTATTGGCAATCAGGCAGGCCGGATAACTAAACAAGCTACCGGGAAGGCTAACAGGCCGGACTCCAATATTTGAACAAAAACTCGGGTCCGCCCACTTATAATTATCGGGCAGGCCGGGAAAGCCCATGAAAGTCTGTCGGGCGCCCATGGGCTCCTTCGGACCCGGGAGGTACATGGCAGGCCGCAGGCTTCCGGGCATTTTGTACACCCCTACTACTGTGATTAGAGAAATGACTGCTGAATAATTGGCTCGTAAAAGGAAGATGGCATCGAAAGACCCAACAATAAGTCTTAAGTTCTTTGTAAGTATTTTAGAGTTGCTCTTACTATTTTAAGATTACATTATCGAATCATTCTATTAATTGTTTGTTGTTTAATTGAAAATAAAAGGAGAAATTGAAGACCTTTGTGAAGGTATTGTGTTGCGCGAAAGACAGAGGAGAGCCTTTGTCGATTGAAGAGCAAAGCAAGCACATTGACTATGCTTGCAACAATGACAATGAGGATGCCCATGAATTGTTCAAGCAAGTTGATGCTGAAGTAAAGAGGGAAGAAAGAGCCAGGAGAGAAGCACAAGCCAAGATGAATGCTGATAAAAAGAAGGCTCGCAATGCTCGTTGTGGTGAAGGTAGTAGTAGTGGTCGTGGTGGTGAAGGTAGCAGTAGTGGTGGTGTTCCTAAATGGGGCCGTGGTCGTGGTCGTCGTCGTCGAGGTGAATGAATGCTTTCCTAGTTTATTTCTTTATGTTGTGTTGGAAAAATGTTAACGTTAAAGGTTGGACAAATGTTTTTTTTAAGGTTTATGGGACATGTTTTCGTATTTTGGACAACAAGTGTTGGATTTATAGTTGTTGAATGAATGGTTTTTTTAGCTATGTAAAGTTTCAATACTTATGCCGGCATGCTTTTTTTAAGTTACAGTGCCGACCACACCAGGGCCGGCAAGGTATTGAACTGTCAGTCTGCCGGCCCTGACAGCAGAAAATGCTTGAGTACCAGGGTCGGCAAGGTAATCAGATCAATACCAAGCCTACTTTTATACAGCCGGTAGAGTTTTATCTTATCGACCCTTCCGGCTATTTGTTGCAGAAAAAACCTTCTCCCGATGCTTAAAATCATCATAAGGCCGGCATGGTTATAAATTATGTTCCTTGCCGACCACGTAAAGGCCGGCACTGTAATGACCAAATACCGTTCCGACGGTTAAACAGAAAATTGCATGTTCTCCTGATGTCTAAAATCATCAAAGGTCGGCATGGTTATAAATTTTATTCCTTGCCGACCACATCATGGCCGGCACGGTAGTGACCAAATACCGTTCCGATGGTTAAACAGAAAATTGCATGTTCTCCTGATGCCTAAAATCATCAAAAGTCGACATGGTTATAAATTTCCTACCCTGCCGGCCTTATTGTGGTCGGCACGCTACCAAATACATTTCCGGCGGTTACAAAGAAGAAAATGATCTCCTGATGCCTAAAATCATCATAAGGTCCGCATGGTAACAAAATTTCGATCCTGCCGGCCGAATCTGGTCGGCATACTGGGGAAATAAAAAGCGTGCCGGCGGATTCAAATTTCAAATCTTTGCAAGTACAATTGCATTGATTGACTTGTACTTATACTCTATAAAGGCCAAATTTGGGCAGCATCCTATAAATACACTACTTATCTCCACAAAACAACACACAACTATTTTCATATACTCTCCAAAGCTCATATCATCATACACTCCATCTAACTCACCCAATAGCTCTCTACATATAACAATGGCTTCATTTGATTCTAATGAAGATTTGGCAATCACCAAAGCTTGGTATGTGGAAAAACGACTTAGACGTCAATCCTCCGAAGGGTGGATTCCACAACCTTTTGGGCTAGGGTACACAACAAATTTATCCAAGAGTTTGGGAATCCTAACGCAAGAAGTGTTCAACAAGTCCATGAGAGGCACCTAGTAATCGAAAACGCGATACTTGCTTTTTAGCTCTCCAACCTCGGATTTTTAACACTCGCCCCTTCACCTTGTCCATTGCACAATTTGTGAGTATTTTTGTGGTTTGTTTTACGTAACCCATGTTGTTTTATCTTCCAATGAAACACCACTAACAAATGTAAGTTTGTTTTTGTAGCACGAAGTCGTGAAAGCGCGCTACTTGGAGGAAAAGGGGGAAGCATTCACTTTCGATGCAAGCTATCACTTCTTGGCAGAAAGAATCCCGGAGGATAACCCGAACTACTTGGATGTTGTATCGTCTTCGGAGGAGGAAGATTGATGGTTTTAGAAGTTTTAGTGTAGGTTTTGCGGGTAGACCTCTATGTAAACCCTCACGAGACTATAACTCGTTCACTAGGGTCGCCTAGGGGTTCAAAGGCTTGATGCACATGCTAAGTGCATTCGTTTTTATGTTTCAATCAATGTAGTAACCAAAATTGCATGAATAAAGTGAATTGCATCTTCCCGTATTCTGTTTTCTGTTTGGTATAAGTATAGGTCGGCAAGGTTATAAATCCTTAACATGCCGGCTACAGGTCAGCCGACAGTGTTATAAATTATGTGCATGACGACTATATGATAGCCGGCATTGTAGGAAATATTTACATACCGACCGTAAGATTGCTGTCCCAAGAAAGTCGGCATAATCTACATTCAAAGACCCTTCCGGCCAATAAAGGGTCGGCGTGTGCCTCATCCAAGGACAATCCCGGCTACGCTTGGTCGTCATCTTATTCAAATATCGACCATGCCGGCGTAACATAGCCGACACCTTATTCAAACCTGGACCTTGCCGACCGTTCATATTTTCAAATCTAAATTATTTGATCTAAATCGAAATCATAAGACGGATTAAAGGTTTAATCTACTGAATTCATAATTTGAAAATTTTAATCTAAACTCAATTAATTAACCTAATCAGAATTTTTAGTGTTAATTAAAAAAGAGCATATTAGCCATTTAGAAAATACAAGGTTAAGGGATGGGTTTTTTTACTTCAAAATAACCTAACTTTTGTCTCGTTAGATATACCCCAATTAATCTGGAAATTACCCAATCCCGCAAGGAATTTTAAAACCAGTGTAAGTGGCTTTTAAAAGCAATAGAAAACTACTTTACTTTTTGTTTGATGGGAGACAGAAAAGAGAAAAAAAAACTTCTCCTTCTACTACTATGCATTTTCCATACACCCTTTTTACATTTTTTCTGTTTTTTAGACAGAGAGTCAGAGACCAAGGCAGCACTAATTCTCATGACAGAAACAAACCATCACTAATTCTTGGTAGTTCCGCAATATCACCCCCCACAACCCGCTCTGCCAAAAAAACCCTTCGAAGCTCAGTAGAGTTTGCTCCTTGATTTCATTTGGTTTGTAATCCCTAGGCTATCGATTTTGATGGAAGAAGTATGATTCTTGACAAGTAACCTAATTTCCAAATTCTGTTTGTCAAAGAATGACCTAACAAGGTTTGGAATGTTAAATTCTGTGACAAGCAGAATTACGAAATCAATTATGGGTTGATTTTGGGGACGAAATTATTCTGCCATCTCTCATTTCTGCTACACGGTACTTCCTTTGCGTTGTCTTCTTTTTGATGTTGATTCAATTATAATTTTGATTAATTGAATGCTGAAATGGGAAGACTGGGTTCCATGATGATCATTTTTTTATGTAGAAACCTCTATCACTGATAGATTAATGGTTCTCGATCGCTTACATTTATGTTTGGACAACTCTAATAAGTGGGTATTGTTTAGTGTTGTTGTGGAATTCAATGCCTGAATTCATTACAGATTCGGAATCATGGTTCATGTCTAATATTACAAATTAGAAAAATCAGGGGTATAAGAAATACAAATTACATAAACAAAGCTTATTCACTGATACCACAACTTTTAGATAGTTGCACCTTGAGATATTGTTACACTCATATTTTCGGGGTCTTAGATTGTTTTTTTTTTGCATTGATGTATTCGTTTTCTTGTCTAACAATTTTGGTTATAACTATAAACACTTGATAGACCTATGGTTCAACAGTTCACTCAGCTACATTTGGCACGTTAGGATTGCATCATGTTAGTTGAATAAAGTATAAAAATTATGTGATTGTATGTGTGTCCGTTTTGCAGTGATTGAATTTCATGGAGGAAAAGCAAATATAGTAAATGGAAGAACATACTGAGAGTAGTCAGGTTCAGTCGGAGGAATGCCTTCAATCAGAGGATACACACCCACATAGCAATGAGGTATGATCGACCGATCTAAGCTGATTGTTTTGCACCTTCAGGTGCATCACTCAGGCATGCAGTATCCACAGTTGCTTATGCTACTGTCAAGAATCGGGCAGGCTTAAGGTCAAGAATCGCTACATAGAGAAACATGTAAGCTTCCCTGTTTTCCCAAATTTATGTATCTTTCTTATCTTTGACTATGCTTATAATCTTTAATTTGTGTCCACAAGTTAGTATTGGTGTCGCATATATGGCATACCGTAATAAAATATCTTCTCCAAATTTTGCTGTACTTATTAGTGCCAATGTATTTTTTCTTTTATGTTTTCTTATTGTTTGTTAGGAACAGATGTGAGAGAGTGAATATAGTAATGTTGCATGGCAGTTTAGAATGTTGAATCATTAGGATCAAGTGGTAGGTGCATAGTGCTGGTAACCCCACTAATCAGGAGAGTTTTCCAAATATATTTTATTTTCATTCTGGATTCTGGACCACAACGAAATTAAACAAAACTAAAATTCTAGATTCAATAAATAAGCGTCAAAGAATCAATCTGTAGAGAGTGTGAGTTAGTAGATTAGAATCTGAGATAGTGAGAGAGACAATGAAAAACGGAGAGAAAACCTCTGCATTTCCTCTGAATAGTTATGAAGTGCATCCAAGAACAATACCTAGTCGTGTATTCATGTTAATCTATGTATGTGGAATCATAGCTCTACTTTATCATCATCTAACTAGTCTCAGAATCCATTCAGTAGATTTATTACCATCAATCCTTCTGTTAATTGCTGATTTAGTTCTATCCTTCATGTGGGTTGCATGTCAAGCTTTTCGATGGTGTCCAGTTCGTAGAGAAGTTTATCCAGAGAATCTGTCAAAAGTCGTAGATGAGGATGATCTCCCAACTTTAGATGTGTTTATTTGTACTGCTGATCCATATAAAGAACCTCCTATGGAAGTCGTGAATACTGCGTTATCTGTTTTAGCATTTGATTACCCTTCAAATAGGATATCTGTTTATGTTTCTGATGATGGGGGATCTCAAATGACTCTTTTTGCATTGATTCAAGGAGCAAAATTTGCCAGAGAATGGTTACCATTTTGTAAAAAGCATAATCTCAGTAAGAGATGTCCTAAAGTGGTTTTCAACCAGCATGATTCTGATGCTGATCAGCTTAGATCATGTATCCCTCAAGAGGAGTTTCTGAATATGAAGGTCAACTCTATTTCTCTTTGCAATCGTATAATAATAATGAGTTCCCTGCATTACTGAGCATAGTTGATCCTGTTTGCTGTTTTTATTTATGTGTCCTTCTGACTTATTATGTTGGGACCACGATACTACTGAATATTTTTGTATAATATCTTAAAATAGTAAGTTCAAGGCAATTGGATATGTTCGGAAATTAGTTCCGCCTATGGACTTCTATACTTCCATCAAAACCCTACCACTGCTCTAATTAACTAATAGGAGTTCCTCATACAATCGAATCCAATCTAGGGTCCTTCCCTAGTCACACATGACGAGATTAAGAAACAACCCGTCTGGAAGTTAATACAGGAATCAATAGTTAATGCAGGGCCATGTTGGTCCATTTTAGTGGTACTCACTCTCTGTAGTTATGAGCCTGAAAATGATAAATTCTTGCTATTGTACTACTTCTTAATATTTTTTGCCTAATTACTGTATTAGTGTTTAAATATCGGCCTTCATTTCTTTTCTTTGCAGATTTTATACGAGGAAATGAGAACAAAGGTAGAGCATGTTATGGAACAAGGATGTGTAGACGATGATATGCTCGTTAATGAAGAAGAGCGTCAAGTTTTCAGTAAATGGAAAGTAAATGGATTTACTCGTCAAGATCATCCTACAATCATTCAGGTATTTTTTGGATCATATAAAGTGATAGAATCCTTGACATGCTTATAAACACTTTGTTGCCGAAATCTTTGAAAGTAATCTTATAAATTTAAGTTTTTGATTAGATGCTCATGGAAACCCTGAAGGATGCTGATGTCTCAGGGACATCTCTACCTAATTTTATCTACCTTTCTCGACAAAAAAGTAAACATATTCACCACAATTACAAAGCGGGCGCTCTGAATGCATTGGTAAGAAAAACCATCTTCAAGGCAAAAATACCTAAGATTTCAAACTCATAAGGAATTGGTATATATGTGTATCTCGTGTTTATGTGTAAGTATATTTTGCTTAATAATATTTCTTGATAAATTCGATGAAGATATATTCGTGCATCGGCGATAATGACTAGCGCACCAATTGTTCTCTGCATTGACTGTGACATGTACTGTAATAATCCTCAAGCTCCACGTCTAGCACTGTGCCATCTACTAGACCCCATCGAAGGCTCAAAAATTGCTTTTGTTCAATTTCCTCCACGCTTCAGAGGGATTAATCCAAGTGACATATATAATAGTGAGTTCACAAGGCCGTATATAATAAATCCTGAAGGGTTAGACGGGATTGGTGCTGTCAATTGTGTTGGCAGCGGTCCCTTCGTTAACCGAAAAGCATTTTATGGTGCCCCAACTCAATCGAAAGTAAACATATTCCCCGGATTCAACGGTGATCTTGAAGGTGCTTTGGATAGAATAACAATGAGTAGTTCAAAACTAATTTTGGAAGCAGCTAGTAGAGTTACAGATTGCAATTATGAACGAGGAACAAATTGGGGATTAACTGTAAGCTTTAATTCCTTTTTTAGTTGCTTATGTTAACTACAATATTTAGTTAACCATGCACCACTTGAGATTTTCTTTTTTATACTAATATACTATTCGTTCTTAGTTGGGTTTCAGATATGGATCCATGGTTGAGGATTTTTTAACAGGCTTTCGGATGCAATGTGAAGGATGGCGATCAGTATTTTGCAATCCGACAACTCCAGCATTTCTCGGAGATTTCCCAATCAGCTTGAACTTTTCGTTAGTTCAAGTGCAACGATGGTCGCTTGGATTGACTGAGGTTGGGTTCTCAAAGTATTGCCCATTCATATTTGGTACAAAAAACCATTCTCTACTTATGGGTATGGCGTATGGATTCTATTCAATTTGGCCTTTGTGGGCAATCCCTATGATCATATATGGTGTTCTTCCACAGCTTTGCCTTATACACAACATATATTTGTTCCCTAAGGTACCCGTAACTTTCTCTAAGCTTGGTTTATCATTTAAGGTGCATATGTTAATTACTTTAGCTATTGTCATTTTCTACTTGCTTTGCCTCCGGGCTTTCAACTCTGGCTGAAACATTCGTGTCCTTGCACAAAAAATTGTCTTCACGAAATAAAAATAACATTACCCAAAAAAAGCATAATCATAACTCCACCATTTTGCAGCATCAATATAGATTTTATCCATTTATCATAAATTCATAGTAGGTGTAATCATCTTTGTTAGTTGAATGGTACGTTTTCTTTTTCTTCGGTAAATTAATATCGAAAATCACCAATTTTGGAATTAACTGCTTCAATTAGTGTTACTAACAATAATGACATATAATACCAAACATAACATGATTGATCGACCCTAAAACCAAACATAACGTGTTTCAATTAGTGTTACTAACAATAATGACATATAATACCGCATATTGATGGATTCACAATTGGATGCAGGTCTCTGATCCATGGTTTTATCTATACACATACCTCTTTTTAGCAACATATATTCAAGATTTTATAGAGAGTTATTATGTATATGGTATAAACCTCAAAAGCTGGTGGAACGAACAAAGAATGTGGTTGATGCGAGCAGCATCGTCTTGCGTTTTTTCATTTATAGAACTCATACTGTACCAAATTGGTATCACGCCAGATTTCAGCCTTACAAGCAAAGTCATCGACGATGAGCAACAAAAAAGATACAACCGAGAGATATTTGATTTTGGAGTAGATTCGCCAATTTTCGTGAGCTTATCAACATTTGCATTGGTCAATTTAGTCTCATTTAGTTTTGGGATCATGAAGATAATATTTATTGATGGAAAATTAGAAGAGATGTTGGTTCAGTTGTTTCTAAGTGGATTTGTGTTGGTGAATTCCTGGCCTATTTATGAAGCTATGGTGTGGAGAAAAGATGGAGGAAGAATGCCTGCGAAAGTAACTTTGATATCTGCTCTAATCACATTGGTTCTTTGTTATGCGTCCGGATTCGCTACGAAATGATAATCCATTATGCCGAAATTATTATTTTTTAATTGTTTTCTTATTGTTTGAATTTGTCAATTGGTATTAGAAAGTACTGCTATTGTTGTGCCTAATATCAACAATTCTTCGGGAGAAGAATTTCATGGCATAGGGTCAGATATGAAAAATGCGCCGAAGCTTTACTTGTCTCATGTGATATTGGAAAGTGATTCTCAAGCCTCTATTTTGAAGCTTCATTTTGAACTGTTGCCGGATGAAAGAATATCAAGTTTTTTTGTTGTTCATATCAACTGTTTTTACATTCTCAAGAGTTATAATTATTATTAAGTTGTTTTTTATTGTTTTTTTTTTCTTTTTTATAAAAGAAACGGTTTTATTAAGTAGTTGTGGAGTTACTTATGTCTCCCGAGGAGACTACAGATATGAACATGAAAGTTATTGATCCGAGTTACAGATGATGTCGTTTCTCTAACTGATTTAGCAACATTATCTACAACTTGATTATCATTTCTATTCACAAAAATAAAAGAACACTGAATAAAACTTAAACTTAAATGTCTAATCTCCTTGAGAATATTCCTATTTTCCCATTAAATGAGAAGACTATCTTCACTTATTGATTGAATGACTAGCATTGCATCTGCCTCAATATAGATTTTGGTAAGTTGTAACTCCTTAGCCCATAGTAATGCTTCTCTAATGGAAATGCATTCCCCAACTTCTGGACTTAAAACTCAATTTGAGTAGCTTTCTTGGATACCTGAGCATCTAACTGCATGATCACGGATCACATTGCCCGTGCCAAGTTGATTAGTATCATAATTAAAAAAAGCATCAACATTTAATATATATACATTTTGAATAGGAGGTTTCTAATTAGATAACCTATCAACATCAATAACAGGGGGCACACATGTTATTATTGTAAAAATGAGAATTTAAATGATATTGGATTCTATGTGCAGAGTTTTGAGGTTAAGAGAGACTCCTTGAAAAACTGAGTCACATTTATCCTTCCAGATAAACCTCTAAAGAATCTAAAAGTCTTGGCAACTACAGATTGTCAGTGTAACACTTGTTATCAAGGAAAATTAGTCATTAGACCATCTTTGATGAAAGTTTGCATTGAATCACCTAATTTCTTGCAACACATTCAAGGTGATATTTGTGGATCAAGTCACCCTTTATGTGTGTCATTTCGTTATTTTATGGTTGTAACTGATGCTTCCACACGTTGGTCCCATGTTTGCATACTTTTGACTCGTACCTTTGCATTTGCAATACTTCTTGCGCAAATTATCAGACTACGAGCTCAGTTTTTCATATTTTCCAATCAAAACTATTCGTCTTGATAATACTGATGAATTTACATCAAAAATATTTGACGATTTTTGCATGTCGATTGGTATCGATGTTGAACACCCCGTTGCTCTTGTGCATACTCAAAATGGCCTAGCGGAATCTTTTATTAAGTGCTTGAAATTGATTGCCCGACCATTAATTTTAAGGTCGAAATTTCCATTTACAACATAGAGTCATGCTATATTACATGCTGCAACACTTGTCCGTATCAGACCAATCAGCTATAAAAAATACTCGCATATACAACTTGTACATGGGACACAACCAAATATCTCCCATATTAGAACTTTTGGTTATGCAGTGTATGTTCCCATAGACCATATCGGAGAGCGAACATGGGTCCTAAGCGTAAACTCGGTATTTATACTGGTTATGACTCTCCATCTATCATTTGATATTTAGAGCCTCAAGTAGGAGATTTTTTTAAGGCAAGATTTGTTGATCGCCAATTTGATGAGTCAATTTTCCCGTCGTTAGGGGAGAAAAGCTAAAGATTGAGGTACTTCGTGAGATCTCATGGAATATACCATCATTAGCCCATTTTGATCCTCGTACAAACCAATGTGAACTAGAGGTTCAAAGGATCGTACATTTGCAAAACATTGCAAATAAAATGCCTGATGCATTTATTGATACGGGTAGGATAACAAAATCACATATACATGCTGCAAATACTCCAGCGAGAGTAAATATCCCATAAGGACATCATGATAATCAGTCCACAGTACGCTTAAAGCGTGGAAGACCTCTTGATGCAAAGGATTCAGTTCCGCGGAAAAAGAGATCTGTAATTGGCATTCCGGAAAAAGCAATTCTCTCTGAAACATTGATTGATCAATCAAATACTGATACACAAGTTGCACCTACAAAGGCACATGTACCTCAAAACAATGTGATCTCTATAAACTATGTTGGTACAACAAAAGGAATTCCTGATGGTAAATTTGCTTTTACTAAATCTCTAGATGTCTTAAAAATATTGATGATCCTGAAACATGCACAATCTGTAGATGAATGCCGACGTAGAAAAGATTGGCCAATGTGGAGGGATGCAATCTAAGCAAAGTTCAACTCATTGGCTAAATGTAAAGTTCTTGGTCCAGTTGTTGAAACTCCTGAAAATGTAAAAGCCGTCGGATACAAATAGATATTCGTACGAAAAGGTAACGAGAAAAATAAAATTGTGAGATACAAAGATCGACCAGTTGCACAAGGTTTTTCTCAATGACCTGGTATTGATTACCAAGAAACCTACTCTCTAATGATGGAACGCCGATAAAAAGAAGCAAGGCTGGGTCCACCATTCTCCCGAAACAATATAACCTAAAAAATACAAGCTTGTTCTTTAAGAACTCACACTATTTTTAGTGGGGGAACAAACATGGAAAACTTGGTTAAGGTATACCACCACGAAAGATTTGAAAACGCATAAAAATACTAGAAGAATTAGATAACCCAAAAGGAATTATCATACACTTCATCTCTTATCTTGATTGCAGTTTTTCCATTCGTCTTCCAATCTCATAATGTAATACGCGCTTCGTAGATCAATTTTAGAAAGAAAAAAATCGTTGCACCATAGAGTTTGTCTAAAAAAATCATCATCAAGGCAAAGAATAGGAAGCCGGTACTTGGTAGTAATTTTATTTACAACCCGACTTCTTTGGAACAAGAAGAGCAAGACTCGTACTTTCTTGATGTAGAAATTTGGTTCTCTGTGACAGTTTTGGGTTTTACCCTGCAATGTCAGGAGAATTCGGATTACCAATATATACAAATCATCTTTATTTTGTTACTGACATCCGTGTCTTTTTCATCTCTAGAGCATGGTCAGCTAAATATTATCGACGGGTGAATCAGCTGATTGTATAGCACAAGAATTCTAGGAAATTAATTTTTGCTATCACTAAGGTGAGCTGCCTCTCAAAACCCAACAGTAGAAATCCAATCCCTTGTAAAACTTTTACCCAATATGTGGTCAGTAGTAAGCCTAATCTTGTGATCAATTATATGGGAAACTAATAGACTTGCATTATGTTATAGTTGAAAAATAATTAATAGAGGATACCCAACGGTACAAAATTTAGTTGAGTCACGGAACTAAAAGTTCACAACGAAGAAGAACGCCAAATATAAAGAAGTTCTCATATCAAAATTTTGTCGCAGCAAGAAGAATGTTGTTAGAGCATAGCTCGGTTAAACCCACCAAGCGTTGGTATGTCAAGTTTGGTTGTAATATTTTAATATCAAAACTCATTTAGAGTCGCTTGATTAAATACTAGAGTCAACTTCGTTTAGGTTAGACTAGAAAGTCTAGGAATGTTCAGACGTACAAGTATTACTCTGAAGACCTGAAGAATGTGAAGAAGTAACGACTACAACGACAACATCATCCTTCCTCTTGAGGTTAGTAATATTAACTTGATCTTGTTTCCATTCCTAACGTATCTTTCAATTCGTATTATATTGAAAACATAACATGCGAAGATGTATATAAATAATATTCTAGTGGTTAGACTTGGTCATAACATCATGATCAAAGTGTCAAGGAATTTATTGAATTACGAAGTGTAACACTTATCTTTTGAACTTCGTAAATACGAAATCAACATAATCTATTGTATATAATTGTTGGATTATGTGCATTATATAGGTATGATTTTACACTAGTAAATAATGTTTTATAACATTTGTTTAAAGGAAATACATATATGAACTTGTTTCATTATTGAAAGGAAATCATGATTGGTCAGGTTCTGTAGTGAATATTTTTTGATTGGACAATATAAGATGAAAAGGTAGAACCTATCTTAACTTGTTAAGATTTATGGTATAACAGGTCATAGCCTATATAATATAGCCAGTTGTAATCGGTTACAAGTTACATTGGAAATCAAGGTGTAACCGATCACAAGCTATATTGGAATGCAAGTTGTAATCACAAGTTACTTTGGGATCCAAGGTATAACCGGTCACAAGATGAATCGGGAAGTTAGTTATAATCGGTCACAAGCTACCTTTGAGAAGCAAGGTGTAACCGATCACAAGCTACTTCGGGAAGCATGGTGTAACCGGTCACAAGGTACTTTGTGGAACAAGGTGTAACCCATTACAGCCTATTTTGGGAATCATGTTATAACCGGTTACAACATACTTTGGAGTGATGGTATAATCGGTTCCATGAGAAAAACCATGATTCACATATTTCTTCATGATGTGTGTGAATTAGAGTTTTGGGTTTGGAAAGCTGAGAAGCTTCTAGATGTCGACATTATTTGAACATGTACATAGATCTTATCATTAATTGTTCAAATATATTCCTTCATACTCAAGGTGATCCTGGATCCAAAAAAGTGAAAAACATTTAATTATAATTTTCATCATATATGTTTTGATTACCAGAAATTAAATCATATCATCTGGAAAATATTATTAGTTAATGTGCTAGAATAATAATAGAAGTTTTCTATGAGAGTTTTCGGGAATATGGTTTGGCATTTATGTGGAAATAGTAAAATTAAATTTAGGTACTCTAATGAGAATATCTTAAGAATATTTTCGGTTTTGGAATTTCCTTATTGTCCAAACAACCTTGGTTTATAAATACTTGAATTTGCATTTCTTGGAAACTATCCTAAGAGCTATGAAAACTTTATTCTTGTTGTTTTAGGTGGATCTGTCTATCCGGAGAGGAAAGTACCCTAATTAGGATAAATATCTTACGACCGCTCGTTTAAAGACTTCTGTGGGATCAAGTAGCTCTACGAGTACCATTGGTGGGAAACTAGATAATTGCATTGTTATTGCAGTTTTCGATTATTGATTTGATTGACTAACGGTTGTTGAAACTTTGATTGCACCTAGTTTGTTTATTCTTGAGAACCTTCTCTTATGATATAAGGCTCACACAAACTAAATCTAAGTATTTACGGGATCTTTAGAACCATCTTCCGATCTAAAGACATCTTGTGATAATCCATTGTTAACCGACTCTATTTTGTGCGGGATTGATCACAAGATATTTCAAGTGGGGTTGTGCAGGTTATTAAACAAAGATTTGAAGACGATAAAGTTTTTCTTATTAGATTTCGTATCTTGTGAATTGTGTGTCTTGACATGCTGAGGTCCAACTAGAATCGGTTTATCTTTGATAGACTTGATTGTCTAGTTTTGTGAGATCGACAAACAATCATTTGGTGGCATTCTTCAGTGTCCAAATCAGATAGTTGTAAAATCTGAATCTAAGTTAATGATTCGGAATGATCTAACGCAACAAAGGAATTTATTAGAATGACCTAACGCAACAAAGGAATTTATTAGATTAAACGGAAGAGCCTTTGTCAAACTCTTATTACCAAGATTGAATAGAGTGGCTACCAAACAGATTTATCCTTTACTGTTTGGAATACGATCTAAAGGATTGGTGATCACGTGCGTGACTCTAGAAGTCGAAGGCGGATGGATATTGAGGAAACCAAGTATCTAGGGGTAGTCTGCTTGGTCTCCACTATACGAAGTTGGTATTAGATTTTGTATAACAACTTAATTCTGAGAGTATTCAAAACTGGAAAAGGTCCGGGGTTTTCCTCATTAACAAAATTTTGCTGCTTTATTATTCCACATTATAATTGTTTGATTATAATTAAAGTAAATTGCACTTGTACATTAATTTGTATAACTTGATATTGATCCAATAGAGTTTCGATTATTACCGTACCTATTATCAAGTGATCACTTCGTTGTTGTATCGTCTCGATCTTGAATCCATAGTCAATCACACAAGTAATCTTGTTGTTGTATTGTCTCGATCTCGTATCCATAGACGATCACACGAAGTGTGTACCGAAGTTGTTATATTTTCCCGACTCTGTCCATAGACGATCACACTTCGTAAATGACTTATAGGTTGATAAATAAAAGATTGTTGTGTATTTGGGTACCCTCGTCTTTTCAAATGCAGGACTCGAGATAAATTTCAAATGTAGACAAGACACCAATATTTCAAACCGAGATACATTTCGAGATAAGCAAGAAGAAAGTCTTCAAGGCTTCTTGGTCTTACCACCACCACCTCTATGTAGTTTTACTAGGAGACTCTTACTCTTGGACCTGTATTTTTCTCTTGCGACTTGGAGGCCCTCCTCCAACACTAAATCCCTTATGACATGTATTGTTGGCATTTGGAACTGGAGACGTGTTACACCCTGTATTTTTTTTTCCTTGCGACTTCGAGACCTCTTCGATGCCTTTCCTACTGTTAAACAACCAAAAGAGGGTAAGCTTAACTCTGATACAAAAACAATTCTAGTAATCCTGATGGTAATACGAAGGTGTACATAGATCATCCATAATGTAGGATTCCTTCTAACCTCAACCACCCCATTTTCTTGGCCTGCATGATTCGTACAGTAGTCCGCGAGATAGTTCATCTCGCGTGGCTCTTATATAAACTTGGATTTTATTTCCTCTGTATCCATCACCTGCCAATCAACCTTTATGATATTCTGCCAACTTAATGGTTTTTATAAAAGGCATAACGGTCTTCTTTCTTTAAATATTTGTGAAGCATTGATTCCTTGGTTTTTCAAATGAAGTGATGACGCCGATAGCGTTTCTGGAATCGAAGGCAATCATAAAATCGTGATATTTCTTAGGGTACTCTCGCTCCTTAGCAGACTCCAAAACCATCTTTACGCCCAAAACCTCATTGTAGAGCATTGAAGGTACAACAGGGGAAATAGTTCTCTTTATCGACATAGGGATGTCGGTCGTCGTCGTGATTCCATTAACCACTCTCGTATGCCCTATCCCTCCAAGGACGGCACAAGTTCCTTTGAGCGATGGATCCGATTGGAATTTGATTACTCCAATCCAGGCCGGTCCTGAGAAATTGATTCCTCGAAGTTAATCTTCGAGATGTTGTCCTTATATAAGGCTATGAAGAAGAGAAAAAACTAGAATTTTCTTTTTAGGCATCTTCTTAACACAACTAAGAAATTATTTATTTTCTTAGATCATGATTACAATTGTAATAGAACCAAAAGATGAACGAAAAAATATATTTGACAAGAGCAAACATATCGACGTAAAACTTTATAAAATAATAATACTTTTTGGATCAACTTATATAAACGCAATGTATCTACTATATGCAATAATACTAAATAAAAATATGTCTTATGTGTTAAACATATATGGGCAATTATAATATAAGTTACGTGCTTTCATTTTAAACTCATTGTTTGAAAAGTATTGTTGATTCTTGTGAAAGACATGTCTATAATTTGGAAAAAATACATGAGTTTGAATTACTGTGTCCTTTCATTTTAAACCCATTGTTTTACCATATGACACTTTAAATTCTTAGAAAATGTAAAACTGAATGTAATGTCACCACGTTGATGCATGTCGTAACCACAACAAATTAATTAATATTTTTCTCACTAATTAACTAGTAATATAGCGACAGTAAGGATCGTTCCCACAGAGAGTTGTGTAATTGATAGGTTATTTGAATCAGCAAAATAAAGTAAAAGACAAAGGGGGGTTGGATTATGGATTAAAGTAAATAAAAAGAAAATAAGAAAAGAAAAGAGATGATCAAAGAATCCTTCGCCGTTACCAAGCGATAACTGAGTTAGTATACTTATCTATCTTTCATTAGAATCATTCATCACCAACCGTAGAATAACAGCTAGATCATTGCGATCCCCAAAACTCCTTCTTTCACTGGATACGGAAGTTCTCGACTACCAGATTATATCCAACTGAACCACCAAGTAGTAGATCACTCAAGGTGTAACCCAACTGAACGTTTTAAGCTTTGTGAATTTATTAGGTTGATATTAGTAGTTAGACTCTTAGATCAAGGTCCACTTGCTAACGTTGTTTTCAATCGCAATTGCTTCACAGAATCCCTCCGCAAGGTCTCGCGATTTCTACCTGTGTAGAGAGTCAAGAAACGATTACTTATCCCCCAACTTCCACTAGCTTTAGAACAATTAATAGATCAATCTAGTATGCATCCCAAACCAATCCAATAATTACACATAAACCCAAAATATTGTGAACACAAACAATGATGATAAGAACTCCAAAAAAATTTATATAACTAACAAAGCTTCACACTTGGAACATTTAATTCATCCTTAATCAATAAAATTAGTTACACATGGATTTACTAAAACCCATAAAATTGAATATAAGAAAATAGCTTGGCTTCCCCTAAAGGGTAAACCCTAAAATATGGGTTAAGAACCTTTCCTCTCTCTTTTGTTTTTCTGCCCGTAAAAGTCTATTGAAGTCGCGGCTGTAACAAGGCTATTCATAGGCCTTAAAGTCTTCAAATTCTGAATCTTGTAAGCACTCCTCTTTACGCACTACCCGAAAAGCGTACAAACCATACCAGTTCCGTATTCTAAAACTCAAAATCATACCATCGATCAACGGTATTTTCAGCTGCTGCAGTATAATCCATATGTGAAACTCTGTCCAAATATCAATCCAATCCGGACTTGTCTCCTCCCAGACTTCTCGTTCACAAAACAAAACGCAAAACGCGTCAACTACCAAAATTCAGTGTCCTGATCAACTTCGTATTCTCAGTTACTTCTACTTGAACTTGACAGCACCACAAATCTTCTCTGTTGATAAAATCTTCAATTACCGAGCTCTCTGGTTCTCAACTGCCATAATCACCATCAACTACAACTTCCTTCATCGTCGGTTAATCTTCATTATCATCACAGCAAAGTTCGAGTCCACCTTCTCTGCCAGCATCTCTCAATAACAGCATCCAAAACAACCCAAACTCGTAAGTCAACCTCTCCATAATTTCTTCACTACAACAGCGACCATATTGATGAAGATCATCATTCCGTCTTCTCAGCTACCTCGAACTCAACTCCCATAACCCATTAATGCCAGCAGCATCAATCGAACTCTGCTCATAGCCCAATTCCAATACCATTTCACCCTTCGCTGCTCCGACCAGTAAGCCATCTCTGCTCAATCTCGTCACAACAACATCAGGCCGTACTCATCTTCATATTTAACTCCATCTCTATCACCACTTCCATTAATATCATCATGATCCGACAACAACAGCCTCACCTTCAGCGTCCATCACTCACGACATCCTCCATCTCGAGCCAAAGTTCTAAGACTCCATCTCTCTGGCCAACTCCATCAATATAATCTCAGCTTCCTCCTTCGTATCTCATTGAAAGAAGCATTATTTCTCCGTCTTGTTCTAGCTCTTCCTTATCGTCATCACCATCCATCATCTACTGCCGATCCTTCTCAAACCCATTACCCTGGTTAACCTCGACACACAGCTGAACCGCTGTTGCTGCGTGTGCACAAAGAAGTGAAGAACCACCTGCAAGTCACGTACAGAACTGCACTTAACTCGTGGCTACCCTGATCAAAACTGCAGATACCTTTATAAAAATATCTGAATTTCAGCTATCCCATAGTAACTCCAGCGACTGCCTTTAGCACTTCTTGTTTAACTGTCAGTTTCGGAGGACCGACAAGCTTAACTTCTCGTTTCGCCCATAACTTCTTCACTAAGTGTCAAATTGACCTCATTCTTTCGCCATTGGATTCGTCTTTTCGTCCTCTTCATGATAATCAGAAGAAATCTTGTATTTGTACGAGTTCCACTTGGTGTTTGGCCATTCTCCACTTGTAAACTTCACTTTTGTAGCTATTTCCACTTCTTTTCGGATGATTCATCTAACAAAAGACATAAACTAGAAAACAATCATAATACAAAGTAATATGCAAGAAATATAGCTAAAACAAGTATGGAATTGACACTCAAAAACATGTAAATAAAGCACTTATCAAATTCCCCCACACTTCACTTTTGCTAGTCCTCGAACAACATCATTTTGCCATTTTTACTTTTAGGAAATTCCACAAATTTCACTGAGGACTTAGCTTAATTGGCATATAATATGTTGCGATCAGAGTTAATGCAAAAATAAACTACCTAAATACATACAACTCCATTTCATCGAGAATACGGTTAAACTTAGCACGTATAACAAGCCTTGAAACCCCTTGGTGTCCCTAGTGGATGAGTTATAGTCTCGTGAGGGCTTACGAGAGATATACCCACAAAACCTACTCCAACTTCAAAGCGTTCCAACGTCGCAAGCATCCAAAGAGCTATAAGAACATAAAGATTCTCAATCTAGTGTCAAGAAGTCAGAAGTATAAGAGAAAATTCAAATATAAAGTGTGATTAATCGAAGAAAGTATGACCGCTCAACCTATGCCATAATGAAAGATTTCAGGTTTGAGAGTGACCAATAAGCATTTCGCCTCGTCTTCTGCCTCACCAAAAGGGTTTTATGAAACTGCACTCAAAAGAAGTACTTTTATGGTTCTCACATGTGTGCAGGTAGGAATGAAGAGAGAATCCTGCGACACGTTGAATGGTAGGAAGGAAACCTTCCGAATAATTTCTGGAGACCCCACATAATCATGGGAAGTAAAAATATTTTTTTCTGATGATCTCTAAGAAAGGAAATCAACCACTATTATCGAGGATGAGATTACTTACTTACCTTCACATCCGATCGCAATGATGATAACACCACTCTCACAACACCAATAGAAACGTTCGGCTCCTCGTCTTCATCTTCTTCGTCTTCGGCTTCAACTATTGATGATAAACTCTCGAACTTCGCAGATCCTTGACAATTTGTAACCCTTTTCCTTAAATCCTTGTCGCTTGAAACTTCCTTATATATTTTCCTTCCCCACGACTTATTAAATAAATAAAAACCCAAAATACCAAAAATTCTCTTATCATCATTTTTTTTTCATTTTTTTTGTCGTGATGACAAGAGAAATAAAATACAAAACAAAGTGAAATTAAACATATCATGGCCGTGAGAAAAGTACTTTACCGCTTAATTCTTCACAACTTGTATCGTCTCGAAATTATAAACTTCAATAATTCTCACTTTTTGATTTTCTTTGCTCTTGTAAATAAGTCTTCCACTTGTATGTTTAATTATGCTCATTGTATTGTAAGTCTTCAACGTATATGTAAAAATCTGCTCATTGTATGTTGCTTTACTTGAATTTGAAATTTGCTCTTTTTGTCGTTTCGTTTCTTGTAAACCTTGAACGTCTTCAACTTTTTCCTTGTATATTTTGATGTCGCTCCTCGTTGATGATAACGGTATTTCTATGGACCCATTGTTGTTGAGAGAATGGTGTTAACTGCAAATCGGACTACAAGAAGGAAGCTTTCATCTATAGACGTCACCCTCATGATTGACAAAATTGGCACTCAAGAGATCAAAAATAGTGCTGAAAATGGTGTGAAGTTAGGTAGCTCACCATTCTACCCGGAATTAACGTACGGTGACACACACTCAAAACAAAGCTTTTTAGTCAGCTACAAAGAATCTCTGGACGGTGCCTCTTTTTTTTACTCGGTCAACAAAAATAGAATAAAAAAGCAAAATTGTACATGGACTAGGCTATATTAGCGCTAAGCCAAAAGGCTGCACGCCAATAAAACCTATTTAAAACGAAAATAAACCTCTCCAGGCCATTCAACAAAATGAATAAAACCTGGACTACCCTCATAAAACTCATAATTTTCCTCAGCCAAAAAACATGCTTGTTTGGCCGAGACATCAGCTGAAAAATTAGCCTCTCTGTAGCTATGAACATAACTAATATAGTTGTAAAAACTCTTCACCATTTTCCACTTCTGCATTAGCTTCCACGGCAACTCTCCTTTTTGGAGAGCGAAAATGCAACTCATCGAATCCGATCTGATGCATAGATTTTTGACATTCCATCTTTGAGCAACAACTGCGCCATAGATAACCGCACAAACTTGAGCATAGAAGTTGGTCTTACAGCCCAGTCCAATGCACAAAACTCCCAAAACTGCCGAGTTTGAATCACGAAAAACTACACCAGAACCATCTTGGCCCGGGTTGCCAAGTGAAGCACCATCACAACAGATCATAAGCTGACCTGGGTTAGGCGGCGTCCAAGTAACTTCAATTGGAACAGAGTGTTTGCAAGATCTATGTTTCACTCTAAAGAAATTTAAAATTCGCAAATCATCTAAGGTATTATACATATGGCCCTTCATTCAAATTGAGTTATCACGAATTACCTGATGAACCCGTCCCTTAAATTCAAGCCGTCGAACTCGCATGTTCTCATAATAAGCCTTATTGCGCAGCTTCCATAATTCTGTAACTATTGCAAGATTTGCAACAAGCCACAGATCCTTTATCATCCTACTCCGCCCTTTTGCAACCTTGTAAGAGGCCACAAGATCTTCATTCGGTTTTAGATTAAAAATATCAGTTGCCCAATTCCAAATCTTCTTAGAAATTTTTCAATCCCAAGTAATATGGCTAACATCTTCGCAATCCTCCCTGCACAAGCGGCACATAGAAGGCATCTCCCTACCTGTCTTCTTCATGATATTATCATCAGTAGCTCAACATTGCTTATTAAATAACTTCCAGTACTGAACACTTAAAGTAGGATGCACAACACTTCTCGAGAATAGAACTGCAGTTGGCGAAATTTCTACCGGCCCCCTGATGGTAGCCTTAGCCGACTTGATAGAGAACACACCCTTGTTGTCCAAGTCCCAAATTTTGTAATCATCTCCACCACCAATAAGAGGCACATTATCAACATCAATATTGCATCGTAACATCAATTCCTTAGTCTTTGGAGGAATAACCCAAGAGCCATCAACAATAATATCACTAACTTTGGCCTTAAAATCATTAGGACCCTTTTTAGTGATGCCAAGTCTTTGCGCAATTGAAAAATCAGCACACCAATTATCAAAAATTAAGGAAGTATTAGCACCATTACCTATAATTGAGCGCGTATGCCTTTGCACAAAATTACGCACCAATCTGATTCCTGGAAAAACCGAAGAATCCAACTTATAATCGATCAAGTTGCCATTTATCTTGAAATACTTTGCCTTCAAGAATCTGGCCCAAGTCTTATCAGAGTCACGAATCGAAACCCACAACTTCATAAGCATGGCCCTATTAACATCAATCAATTTCTTAAGACCAAGCCCACCTTCACGCCTAGAACGACATAAATCATCATAAAGAACCGTAAAGTATTTACGCTTCTCAGCATCTCCAGGCCACAAGAAATTTCGAATGGCCCTCTCAACTGACTTGATAGCCGTGCATGGCCATTTATACACAGCCATGGAATGAAGCAAATAACTAAAAATCACTGATTTAATCAAAACTAGCCGATCCTGAAAAGACAAGAGCTTACCCTTCCAACCTGCCAGTTTATCCATAATCTTCTACATTACTTGTCGAACATGAATATGACGCACAATACTAGGTTTTAATTGGATTCCCAAATATTTATCTGGGAATAGCGCCCTTTCCATGCCCATAAAATTTGCAATAGCAACAACACGAGAATGTTTGTCTCCACCATAATAGAACTTGCTTTTGGCATAACTAACGTATTGACTAGAAGCAAGTTGATACATACCAAGCATCTCCTTTAAATGCTGCAAACTGTGAAGATTACCTTTACAGAAAATAAGAATATCATCCGCAAAGAGTAAATGAGTTGGCGCCACACCTTTCTTGCTCACCATATGGTGCATACTTTTCGCTGCAAACAACTTAGAGATATTGCGGCTCAAGACATCTTCAATAAGAATAAAAATCAAAGGTGAAAGAGGATCACCTTGCCGCAGACCTCTAGTGATACTGAAAAAACTTTCAGGGCTACCATTAATCATAATAGAAATCCGAGCAGAGTTAAGAATATTAAGCAGCCACGAACACCATGCAGCAGAAAAACCATATTGACGAATAACCTCAACAACAAATTCCCAACTAGCCATGTCAAAATCTTGGGATATATCCAATTTGAGGCCAACATTACCATGCTTCCTTTCCATACTAATCTCATTGATCAGCTCCGACGCCAAAGCTATGTTTTCATGAATGTTTTTTCCCTTCATAAACGCCACCTTCTCCTCAGAAATCAATTTATTAAGCACTGTACCAAGTCTGGTAGCCATAATCTTTGTAATGATTTTGAAAAAGAAGTTGCTTAAACCAATTGGCCTATAGTCCTTAATAGCATCAGATTTATTATTTTTGGGATTAGAACAATAAAACTAGAGTTAATGCCATTAGGAATTTTCCGCATCGCCCAACAGTTTGCAATAGCATTAAAAAGATCTCTAGAAATAATGTTCCAACAGACTCTAAAGAAAGAACCTGTAAATCCATCAGGGCCAGGTGTAGAATCCGCGCCCAGATCAAAAACAGCTTCCTTAACTTCATCCAAAGACGGAATAACATCCATAAAAGCACTTTCAGCAGCTGAGATGCTTTCATGCTCATATTCAAACAACTTTGGATCAATATGCACATCTCCACCATTGAATTTTGCACGGTAGTGATCAACAATGTAATCTTTTATTTTATCCTGCAAAAACAAAGTAGAGTTAGTAGAAATCTTCAATTCAGAGATTGTGTTTTGACTTCTCCTCATACGAATGGTGTTGTGGAAAAATCGAGTATTGTGATCACCATCTTCCAACCAACTAGTTCTCGATTTTTGTTTAAGCATAACTGCCAGTTCAGTTAGCACCTCATCAACAGCTTTCCTAGCATCGGCAACCTTCAAAAATTGCAGCTCACACCTAACATTTTGACCCAGAATATCATTCTCTTTATCAAGATTCAATTCCGCTTGTTTTAAGCGAAACTGAACATCCCCAAACACAGTTCTATTCCAAATCTTCAATGCATCCTTCAGTCTCTTCAACTTAGACGTGAAAACAAAAGGAGGCGCACCATCCAGCCTGACACTCCAATTTTCCTTTACAAAATCCAAAAAAGATGGGTGAGAAAGCCATATCTTCTGAATTCTAAAAGGATCCCTATTTGGCCTTAGACTATCAAAAGCAAAACCAAAAAGAGTGGAATGATCAGAGCAAATTCTTGGCATAGCTTTGCACCTCCAATTAGCATAATTATCATGCCAAGCATCATTAATAACAGCCCTATCATGTTTAGAAACAATTCTATGAATGCCACTCCGACAATTAGACCAAGTATATTTCTTCCCAATAGCATCTGCTTCCACCAAACCATTGTCAGAGATCCAACTTCGAAATTCATTCATATATATATTTATTTGATCGGCCTTCCACCCCTCTTTTCATCTAAATGAAAAACACAATTAAAATCACCCAACACCAACCACGGAATAGAAATAAATCCCAACCCCAGTTGAAGCCAAAGAGACCTCCTTGCCACCGCATCAGAATATAATTACCAGAAAAATCCAAAGTGATAGCTTGTTTTGAAGAAGATAGAACATTCGGCCTTTCCAGAGAATTCCTCCAAAAGACCCAAATGTTACCTCTCTCACCATTCACATCATTAGTGATAACATCTTCACAAAAATCAAGCAAATTTAAATTCCTAACAAAACGTGTAGTGCAACGAACCTGCGGCTCCGCAATACAAATTACATCAGAATTGTGCAAGCGATAAAGCTTACTCAACTTGGCCCTTGCACCATCTTTAGCCAAGCCTTGAGCATTCCAATAAAAGACACGCATTAATTAACTCTGTTATTCGAAGGGCTTGCCGAACCCTGTTTGGAAGATTTACCGCCTCGTGTTTGAACTTGACTAACATTTGCCACAGTAATAGTCTTCTTTTTAGTAACTTTTGGTTTTTTCTTTTTGTCAACCAATTCCTTCTTCTCACGCTCATCCAGTTCTTTGTTAGCAAGTAACTCCAAATTTCTTGCATCCTCTTCAACTGTCTTGGAAGTATTTGTTGCTACCGTGTCCACCGCATCTGCAACTTCGTCATCAGTTTCAATAACTACCTCATCAATTTCTTCGGTCCCAGTTTCAAATCTATTAGAAAGCATTAAGTTCTCTAAAGATTTAACCGGAGTAGATCTTCTAGAAGTTTTAGTTGCATCACTAAAACTAGGATCATCATGATCATCTATAGGAGTCGGACTAGCAGCTGAGGAACAAGCTGCTACCATAGTATCATCAGGTTCATTGTCAATATCATTAACCAAATTTGGTTGGGTTGCGGCATGTTGCAAATCTAAAACCTTCTTCCTCAAATTCTCTAGCCTTGTCTTAGCTATCTCTTGTTGAATTCTAGCAACTTCAGCATCAACCTCACGTTGTCGGGCTGTCTCTTTCATGGCCTCATAAGTCTTATAAGATTCCATCTCCAGATTAGTATCATCCTCCTTGCGCAAATTATCTTGCACAGTTTCCGCAAGTTCTGCACCATCATTACGCAAAACTGATTCAACACCATCATTGCGCAAAACAGATTCTGCACCATCATTGTGCATCCCAGGATGAGCCCCATCGTTGGCACCATCTCTGCGTTGAACAGAAAGAACAACACCATCATTGTGTTGCACACAGCACCTTCATTGCGAACCCCGGATAATGACGCACCATCATTGTGCGGCACGGACAAAGCTGCATCATCATTGCGTATCTATGATTCATTACTATCTTCACCCAATGTTTCACCAGAACTAGCACTGTGCTTGGGGAAAATTGTGTGTTTTCCAGTAGCCATCTCAAGAATTGAATTCTTCATTTTTTTGGATCATCTCCAGGCTTGTAAGTTTGATCTTTCTCCATGATTGGAGGATCTTCTGGCACGTTCTTCTTACCTTTAGGAATTCGTTCTTTTTGCCAGAAATTCTTAAGATCATCCATATCAGCTTCAATTGATTTTTTGATCTCAGGATCTGTTTCTTCATCAGCCTTGTCTTTCAAATCATCATACTTTTTTGTTCTACAATCAGATTTTTTATGGCCAATAGATTTGCAATAATCACAAAAACTTGGCCTGTTTAAAATTTCATAATCTTGAACAAAAATTTCTTCATTCTCTTTACCATCAATCAAAATCCTTCCTAAAGGTTGAGAGAAATCTATGTCAATCAAAGCAGCATCAAAGTAACCATATTCGTGACGCAAAGTACGCGGATCAACAGAAACCGGCTTACCAAGCCCTCTTGCCATTCGAAAAATCGTCTCTTCATCCCAAAACTCCATTGGCAAAGCCGTGAAACGAACCCAAACTGCAGCTCTAGTAATCTTATCCTTCCCAGGATCAAACATAGGCGTCCATGGATTAATTTTAAGCTGTTGGAACCCCGTTGCAGACTTAATCCTCCACGGACCATCATAGCTTACTCGTTTTCGATCATATTCATTGTATAGCTTAATAACAAAATATACTTTTTTCCATGTAATAAATTGAACCGAACCTGATAGTTTCCATTGATTCAATAAATCTTTTTTAACATTTTCGAATTTTAGGGTTTTGAAAAATTCAAACGCCCAACCAAACTAAATCTCCATACAGCCTTAATTATTGCGTGAGTCTCTCGCGGAATTTTAATCAAAACATCATTGTTTGTTGTAGAACGAATAGGAGGATGAGAGAGCGTTTCAACATCAATCCTTAACAAAACATGTGTTCTCTTCTTTAATATAGCCGCATAAGAGCCTTCCTTATGCGCGCCTTGATTGTCACCTTCATGCAGATTCCTAAACGCGTTAGGATTGCCATCTTCTTGCAGATTCCTAAACGCGTTAGGATTGTCATCTTCGTGCTGCTTCCCAAACTTGGTCGGATAAGGGTTCATATCATTAGGGTTTGCAGCGTTATTTTTTGGGATATAGATGCTCCTTGTTCGAGATTGATTCCATATCCTTTTAGGTTGATTATCTTGATGATTTCCTAAAACAGGCGGATTATTGTCTTGGTTTTGCTCGATTGATGCGCAAAATCATAAGGATATTAAGAACGCAAAGAAAGAAAGGGAAGGAGAGAAAACCGGAGCTCCTTCTCGTGAAACCCTAGTTTTCGCTTTTCCGCTGGACGGTGCTTCACATGATATAAATAGGGTAGTCTCCACTAATGATTGATCAGCAACTCTATGACTAAATATCTTTCTGCACCACATTTGCATCACCGGCATGGTTAAGTTGAGCCACAAATAGTAATGACTTCTCGCAAAGATTAATAACACCTAATTTTTAGTATTCTCTAGCACTTCTAAGTTCCATTATTTCGGCCGAGAATTCCATATGTAAACATAGCTAGAAGTATACTAATGACTCTAAAATCTCTACAAGTTGGAGCTTTTATGCAATTTTTTTTTAAATATATGCTTAACCACTCCCCCACACTTAAACCGTACATTGTCCTCAATGTAATTGAATCTTCCTAGTAAAGTCAGGGTGGGAAATCCTAACATGATATGGAACAAGAAAATAAATAAAAAAGACAAATAAAAAAGACAAAAGGATAAGAAATACAAAACCTATGGGGTTGCCTCCCATGCAGCGCTTGGTTTAAAGTCGTCAGCCCGACTCTTTTGTTATCGTCCGTAAACCAACAATCTGAAAATTTGGTAGTCCATCCAGACAACAATCTGCTATTCTAGTAACAACTTCACACAAACATTAGCACAAGAAATAAATATTGAATCTATCACTTTATTGAAGTTTCCCCCACACTTAGTCCTTTCTATACTTGGAAGTGGATAGAGAACATAAAATAAGGGAACTTCAAAAGGTTCATCTTGGTGAACCTGCACATCGCTATGATCAAACACAATTAGTGGTGGATACTTGGAAGCAAAATAATCCGTTAAAACTTTGGAAGCACACAAATCCAATCCTAAAAGCTGGGTTAACAACTCTTTTGGGAAGTACTTCAATTGGATGGAAAGGGTCAATAGATATAGAATTGTGCAAAGGATTATAGAAACCTTGTATCGGATCCTCATCTTGCTTAATTAATAGTGAATTATTTATCTCAAGTATGTCGTGGTCCTCTATCAAACTTTCAATACCTGCTTCAACTGAAATCTTAGCATCATTATGTTCTTTAACAAGTTCAATTGGGTCTTCCAAGACTTCAATAAATTTGGTTTCATTCTCAATCTCCATCTCTTCAACAACCTCGTCATCAGAATCGGGACATTCACTAAAATAATTCTCATCGGTATAAATTGTAAGATATTGTTGTGAGGGTGTTACACCGCTTATAACAATAGGTAAGTGACATCCAAACTCCTCATTTGGAATAGGTGAAGGATGCTTATTATGATCCAGAGTTGGAATAAATTCCTCATTGTTGCAACGCTCATACACTTGTGCGGATTCGTATCTTTCCCTAAGGAATTTTCTAAAAGCACTAATTGCATCTTCCTAAAGCTCTACCTTTTGAATAGGTGATTGATCATTATTAAGATCAAGGCTCGAGTAAGCTACACTAGCGTCATCAAAAGTCTCCAAAGGTTGGTCTTTTCCAACATAATCATCGATCAAATATTCATTACACACCACATGCACATTAGAATAATTGTTTCTTTGATAGCAAAGTTCTTTTTTATCCATCTCTTCCTTCTATTGATCCATGTCTCTTCGTAATTTGTCAATGCCCTCTTGAAGTTGTTGGATTGATTCGTTCTGACTTTGGTAATATTGAGTGATTTGTCCTTGAAGCTCTTCCATCATGGTACACATCTTATCTGCAAAACTAGAGAATTTCTGATCAAAAGCATAATTATCCTCCCATCCTTGTGATTGTCCACTTACATACCCGTCATAAGGTTGTTGATATGTATGAGAATATCCATAAGGTTCTGTAGGAAATTGATCATAGCCAAAAGATTGGTTTTGATTGTATCCTAAGAATGGTTGGTAGTTTTCATATGAATGAAATTAAAAACCATATTGATTACCACTATTACATGTGTAATCTTGTGCTCCGTACATGTTATTACCGTAAGGAAACATGACGAATCACAAGAAATCAAAAACACGCGAAAGAAATAACAAATCAATTAACAACCGCTCCCCGGCAGCGGCGCCAATGCGTTTCGTAACCACAACCAATTAATTAATATTTTTCTCACTAATTAACTAGTAATATAGCGATAGTAAGGATCGTTCCCACAGAGATCTGTGTAATTGATAGGTTATTTGAATCAGCAAAATAAAGTAAAAGACAAAGGGGGGGTTGGATTATGCATTAAAGTAAATAAAAAGAAAATAAGAAAAGAAAAGAGATGATCAAAGAATCCTTCGCCGTTACCAAGCGATAACTGAGTTAGTATACTTATCTATCTTTCATTAGAATCATTCATCACCAACCGTAGATTAACAGCTAGATCAATGATATCCCCAAAACTCCTTCTTTCACTGGATACGGAAGTTCTCGACTACCAAGTAGTAGATCACTCAAGTTGTAACCTAACCGAACGTTTTAAGCTTTGTGAATTTATTAGGTTGATATTAGTAGTTAGACTCTTAGATCAAGGTCCACTTGTTAACGTTGTTTTCACTCGCAATTGCTTCACAGAATCCCTCCGCAAGGTCTCGCGATATCTAACTGTGTAGAGAGTCAAGAAACGATTACTTATCCCCCAACTTCCACTAGATTTAGAACAATTAATAGATCAATCTAGTATGCATCCCAAACTAATCCAATAATTACTCATAAACCCTAAATATTGTGAACACAAACGATGATGATAAGAACTCCAAAAAGATTTATATTACTAACAAAGCTTCACACTTGGAACATTGAATTCATCCTTAATCAATAGAATTAGTTACACATGGGTTTACTAAAACCCATAAAATTGAATATAAGAAAATAGCTTGGCTTCCCCCTAAAGGGGTAAACCCTAAAATATGGGTTAAGAACCTTTCCTCTCTCTTTTGTTTTTCTGCCCTAAAAGTCTTTTGAAATCGCGGCTGTAACAAGGCTATTCATAGGCCTTCAAGTCTTCAAATTTTGAATCTGGTAAGCACTCCTCTTTACGCACTACCCAAAAAGCGTACAAACCATACCAGTTCCGTATTCTAAAACTCAAAATCACACCATCGATCAACGGTATTTTCAGCTGCTGCAGTATAATCCATATGTGAAACTCTGTCCAAATATCAATCCAATCTGGACTTGTCTCCTCCCTGACTTCTCGTTCACAAAACAAAACGCAAAAGGCGTCAACTACCAAATTTCAGTGTCCTGATCAACTTCGTATTCTCAATTACTTCTACTTGAACTTGACAGCACCACAAATCTTCTCTGTTGATAAAATCTTCAATTACCCGAGCTCTCTCGTTCTCAACTGCCATAATCACCATCAACTACAGCTTCCTTCATCGTTGGCTAATCCTCATTATCATTACATCAAATTTCGAGTCCACCTTCTCTGTCAGCATCTCTCAATAACAACATCCAAAACAACCCAAACTCGTAAGTCAACCTCTCCATAATTTCTTCACCATAACAACGACCATATTGATGAAGATCATCATTTCGTCTGCTCAGCTACCTCGAACTCAACTCCTATAACCCATTAATGCCAGCGGCATCAATCGAACTCTGCTCATAGCCCAATTCCAACACCATTTCACCATTCGCTGCTCCGATCAGTAAGCCATCTCTGCTCAATCTCGTTATTAATGGCAACAACATCAGGCCGTACTCATCTTCATATTTAACTCAATCTCTATCACCACTTCCATTAATATCATCATGATCCGACAACAACAGCCTCACCTTCAGCGTCCATCACTCACGACATCCTCCATATCGAGCCATAGTTCTAAGACTCCATCTCTCTGGCCAACTCCATCAATATAATCTCATCTTCCTACTTCGTATCTCATTGAAAGTAGCATTATTTCTCCGTCTTGCTCTAGATCTTCCTTATCGTCATCACCATCCATCATCTACTGCCGATCCTTCTCAAACCCATTACCCTGGTTAACCTCGACACACAGCTGAATCACTATTGCTGCGTGAACACAAAGAAGTGAAGAACCACCTGCAAGTCACGTACAGAACTTCACTTAACTCGTGGTTGCCCTGATCAAAACTGCAGGCACCTTTATAAAATATCTGAATTTCAGCTATCCCAGAGTAACTCCAGTGACTTCCTTTAGCACTTCTTGTTTAACTGTCGGTTTTGGATGACCGACAAGCTTAACTTCTCGTTTCGCCCATAACTTCTTCATACAATGTCGAATTGACCTCATTCTTTCACCGTTGGTTTCATCTTTTCGTCCTCTTCATGATAATCAGAAGAAATATTGTATTTGTACGAGTTCCACTTGGTCTTTGGCCATTCTCCACTTGTAAACTTCACTTTTGTAGCTATTTCCACTTCTTTTCGGATGATTCATCTAACAAAAGACATAAACTAGAAAACAATCATAATACAAAGTAATACGCAAGAAATATAGCTAAAACAAGTATGGAATTGACACTCAAAAACATGTAAATAAAGCACTTATCACACGTCAGACTAAATAATTTTTCTATATATAAAAAAGAAGACAATGTTCAAGAAAATAAGAAGCACATGGGTTGCAAAGAATAAATAGTAAACGTGTTTCTTCATCTAGATAGATTTTAGAATGCAAAATGATACTCGTACGTGATGACACCAATATCAGGCAAACCAAAGGATGGGGATTGTACATGCATGAAAACTTATCCCTAGCATTTACATTCTCATCCATCAGTTTGCAACTGACGCCTAGCGCAAAAAAACATGTGAAAGAACTATTACAACACCTAAATAGAATATGACATAATCAGACACAAACCCTTATAGTCGCAAAACTAGTAAACAACACAAACTCAAAATCAACCAAAGAGTACTACGAACTTAAAAAGACAAGCATGCCCATTACGACCCCTTGGTTTGCAAATGTCGCTTAAAATGTTAATGTATATTATGCTCCAGCATATATACTCGTTAAGGCGTATTATATGTTTCATAATTAGCTTATATTCTAGGTGTTTCTTTCTCTATTTTTGTAAGCTCTGTGTATATAAACTAATGTAATCCTTTCTTATATCTAATGAATTCATTCTCCCTCTCGCACATGGCATCAGAGCATGTGTTATGAGTTTCTTTCTTTTATCAGTCGTGTAAGTCCGTAATGAAAGAAACTTTGGTGTTGTTGGTGTTTTTTCCGTCTGTCCCTATTTCGCCATTGTGAAGAATTTCTTTTGGCTGTGAATCTAGATAAGTATTCTTTTTTTTTCTTCTCTTGATGATTTGATTATTGTCTTTTGTGATTATGGATAACGAAAAAGATGATTCTTTGCAATCCATTAATGTTCGTTTGAATGGTAGTGACTATACATATTGGGAATATGTTATGAAAAATTTTCTACTTGGGAAAGATGTTTGGGGATATTTTTCCGGTGATATTACCAAACCTGCGGATCCTAGTGCTACAAATTATAGTACTTTGATTGTGACTTGGAATCGTAACAATGCTAAAATAATCACTTGGATTAACATTTCTGTCAATTCAAATATTGGTATGTATTTGGCAAAATTTCAGACCTCTAAAGAAGTTTGGGATTATCTGAAGAAGTTCTTTTTGCAATCCAATTTCGCCAAACGCTACAAATTAGAAACTGATATTAGGGATGCTAGATAGGGAGATAAAAACATTCATCAGTTTTACTCTTTAATGACTAGTTTTTAGGACCCATTAGCTTTAACTGAACCTGATGATCTTCGAACTCATAGTTCTTATATAAAATACAGACAAGAACAACGTTTGGTTCAATTTTTGGTGGCATTTCGTGATGATTTTGAAGCTCTTAGAGGTTCTATCTTACATTGTTCTCCACTCCCTTCTGTGGATTCAGTAGTTAGTGAACTGTTACCCGAAGAATTATGATTGAATTCTCAAGTTAGAAAAGGGATTCTTCCCATCCCCTCTAAAAATGTTTTGGTTGTTTCTTCAAAACCCTATTTTGCGTGTAACAGCCGACCACCTTACGGGACTACTAATGGTGAATGCAATTTTTGTAAGAAAAAAGGTTATTGGAAATCTCAATATCCTGTAATTTTGAAGAAACAACAACGAGGGAATTTCTTCAAGCCTTCACATGCTGCAGATGCTACTCACTAACAGTACTATACGAAGACAACACTGCTTGCATTGCACAACTAAAGGAAGGTTGCATCAAAGGCGATCAAATAAAGCATATATTTCTGAAGTTTTTCTTCGCACATGATCTACAAAAGGACGACGAGATTGATAATAAACAAGTACGTTCAAGTAACAATCTAGCAGACCTCTTCACCAAAGCATTACCAACTTCAACGTTCAAGAAATTGGTTCACAAGATTGGAATGCGTCGTCTTAAAGATTTGTAAGCCAAGATTTTCTAAAGTATCCATTAGGAGGAGCATCTTTGTAAAAGGTATGTTATCGGATATATCGCGTTGTACTCTTTTTCCTTCGTTAAGGTTTTGTATCACTGGATTTTCCTTGTCAAGGTTTTAACAAGTCATCATATGCGTGTCCAACACTATTCTAAGTCTCATTTTTCAGTTTTACTCTCTTGAGTTTTCCTAACGTATTATAGTAACTTAGACACAATAATCATCAAGGGAAGTGTTATAAACGTGTATATTAGTTAATAATATCTAGTGCAAATGTCATTTATTACCGGGTTGCCCTTTTGTCTAGCCATATAAATAGATGTTGTAATTAATCTTTATTTATTCTACACATTCAATAAGAATTCTTCCTCTCTTTCTCTATTTTTATGTCTTTTACACTAGGTTGTCCATTTATTGTTACTTCTGAAGGTCCAATGTTATGCCCTTTTATTCTATGATATTGGGTCCATTAATTAATAAATTTTCCTCTATAGTTATTTTTTTTTTTTTTTGCAATTTTAAGTTAGAATTGTCACCCATCCCTAAATCATAACCATGCAATGAAAACAACCAAACAAAAAAGAAACCAATGTCAAGCATTTTTTTGGCACACTAACTGAAATCTCATCTAAAAATTAAAAATCATTTTACAAATTACTCAACGCGATATAAAGTTTGGCAATCATTTAAGCTATGATTTCTAAACAATAGTTATATAGATTGACCATGGAAATCCGATATATCTATTGGAACTTAAAAATTAGAAATCTGCTATATCTAAATATTGGAACTTAAAAACTGGAATCATAAATAATTTTCCATATGAGATTAAGCCATTTTCCCAGAAAGAATTCATCGGAATCCTCAAGAGTTTCCCCGATAATTAAGGAATGAGGTGCTTCGATGGCATCTGGGCAACCAATTCGGCACACGAAAGAAAGAAATAAAAGGCCCGTAAGATTCCTTAGCCCGAAGTGGCAGAAGAGTCGTGCCACAAAAACACTTGTGGTCACCCAGTCCAAGCTTTCTCTTCTAAAAACACTTGGGAAAGTTTTTTTTTTAGCTCAGAGAAAAAACTGGAGGAAGAAAGAGGGTTTTATGTTTAGATCAAAAGGTAGAAATCCATGATGTATCTCCATCTACTGACAAAGGTAAGCTTAAATTACTACTTACTCCATTCAATATCTTACTCATCTACTCTCTACTCATATCTAATTGTTCTTATTAGATTCATTTATAGGTTTTATAAAATAAAGAATTGAATCTTTTTTTTTTTTTGAATTTCAGAGACATTATTAGTGAACTACATTGTTACTGGAAGCAATGGAACTGATCATAACATTGACATACCATCAAAAGGGGGAGTTTTTGATGATGATGAAATCTACAATTTCTACAAAGAATACGCTAAAAACTAGGGTTTCCTGTACACAGAAGAGCGAAAAAAGAGAAATGATGATGGATGTGTCTTTTGGTTGTGCAAGAGGTAAACATCAAAGAAAAGCTGTAAACCCAAGAGGGAATATGGAAACTGGATGTGGGGCTTATATTGCATGTCGAAGGCGACAAGGGGATGGGAAATGGGTTATGTCAGTAGTTAAGTTGGAGCATAATCATAAGTGTAATCTGGAGGATGTGAAATCCTATAAGTGTTTTGAACCAGTTTGTAGTGGTGCGCGGCGGATTGATCTTAATGGTGGGGGTGACTGCGTAAAAGAAGAAGGCGAAAATAGCGGTTCAAAATGAGGGTGTAGGATGTGCCGAAATGGTTGATGAGCAAAATGCAATTGGTGAAGGAAGACGTCTACGGATTGGCAAGGGAGAAGGGCTTTTGAAATTTTTTGCGAAGATGAATGGTGAAAACTCGGGATTGGCAAGCTGAATTTTTTGCAAGACAACCAATGGTTGAAGGATTTGTTTGAAGAAAGGAGTCGCCGGGTACCACGTTATCTGAAAGACACATTTTGGGCAGGAATGTCATCAAAGACTCAAAGAAGTGAAGGAAGTAACGTGTTTTTCGACGGGTATTTAGATGCAAGGTCTTCGATTAAACAGTTGGTGGAGCAATACGAAGTTGCGTTAAGGAAGGATGTGGAAAAGGAAAAGTTAGCGGATGATGCGTCGTCTCTAAAAACTATTCCCTTGGTAAATACTTACCCTATGGAGAAACAGATACAAAAAAGGTATACTAACTCCAAATTTAAAGAATTTCAAGTTGAGTTATTAGCAATGTTGTATTGTAACTTCTCCAAGATTGAAAAACACCCACAAGTACGATCTACATCATCCAAGAAGACGTGTATATCGAGGATTTTCGTAAAAAGATGACTTTTCATGTGACATATAATGCAGAAGAATGTGATGTTCTTGTCAGAAGTTTACAGTTGACGGAATTCAATGCAGGCATGCTCTAAGTGTTTTGTGTCATAACGGTGTGAGATAAATACATCTTGAGATGGTGGCGGAAAGACGTGATAAGAGCTCATACAAACGTTAAAGTGGGTTATAGTTGCTGGACTAATCATGAGGCGACCAAGCGTTGCCATGATTTGTGTACTAAATTTGCTGAGCTTGCTACTTTGGCAGCAAATGATGAGACTCTTTATCGCGATATCCTCAACTGGTTGGACTGTAAAAAAAAGAACTGCAACAGACAGTATGAAAGCTAAGCAAAGCAAAAAAACTCAATGGAAAACTACTTGGAAGAAAATGTAGAGGAGATAAAGATGGTGAAAGTGAAGAAGGTGGTAAAATGTAGCTGCGTTGTTCTCTTCAATTCAAAATATGATGAAAAGGTAGGCAAACGGTATCAAATGTAGAAATGTAAAGTGGTGGTGGGATCAAGAAACCTCCTCCTTTGTTGCAGACCACGGTAATGTATGGTTACTTTGCTGCTACTTTCACTTTCAATTCCATTTTGTGCTTATCAATTACAATTCACAAAGATGTCCTATGATAATATGATCTTAGTAACAACTTTACTATCTTCCAATTCGGTCCAAATTCTTATTCGGGTAGAGTTTTTTAGGACTTAATGAATCCCGAAGCTTATGTGAGATAACTGAGCAGGACTCTTGATCCCAAATTTAGGTTTGGAAGCAAGAAATTACCCCCAGTTAGATTAACTTTCAAATTACTTTAATACGGTCTTTCTTAACCTTTATGAATTACAAGCACTCTCCATCTCCAGCAGCTGTATAACCTGTTGCCAAGGATCAGCAATTCCGCATTTTCGTCAATTGTTACTTTTCTGCGATAACATTATTTTTGCTTGTTGATATGTTCAAACTATACATTCGAAATACAACCGTAGGATCTTATATTTCTTTCCTATCTTATGAATTTAAGTTGTCATTCTACTTTCATCCTTCATGTGTATCACTCACTGTATAGATTGTTTACTTAGTTTCATGTAAGTAAGCAATAATTTGTACCCCATTGGTTGGGGAATAGATAATACTTCCAAGGCCTTAGTCAGTTGTGCTTTGTGAAAAGCGTAAATAGATTGGATTTCAATTGAGAAGTACCTAGAACCATTTTTCAGATCTCAAAACATATATTGTTTAGGTTATATATTCGATTCATATATTGGACCACGACAAGTATTTTTATTCACAGAATCACAAATAGGGAACTGGAATTCTATTGGATGGGCTTTCTGTAACGGGAATTTGTTCTACTTTATCAAGTGCAAGTAATTATACATCTGCATGTCGTATCAATAGTTATTAATTCCTTGACAGTGGCCTATACTTTCAGCCGACGTATTTTCCAATAGTTGTACTACTACTGCTACTAGTTTCTTTCTTGAAGTATGTCGGGGTGCAAAGCATTTGAAATAGGCTTGGTTGGCTAGTATCCAAGTGTTATTTAGACGAAATTACTGGTAGTGGTGGACCCAGTATAGGCCATCGGGTGGCAATTGCCCCACCTCCATTGCCTATCCTGGCTCCGCCACTGCTTGTAGTTTAATCGAATCGACACATGGATTTAATAGGTATCTCCTTTCCTTTTTTTTTTGATTGTTTGGGCAATGGTATTGAAATGGGGTCTTGTTCTGAATTTTTGAGCTTGCCAGGGTGCCTGTGTTGGTGCTAGCAAGTCAATTTGGTGGACACATGGAGCCCCTAATCCTTGGGATTGATGGATGAACCTCTTGGAGCTAAATTCGTGATCCAAGGGTGGATAGGGCATGTACGCCCACTGCTATGTTATATTGTTAGCACCACCCCCTAGTTTATTAGCATTTTACT